>NC_044349.1:30865200-31165200 GCF_007364275.1 Archocentrus centrarchus | reverse complement strand
TCGGGGGTTGTGATGGTTAAAAAGAAGAAGAGCCCCAAAATGAGATTCTGTGTCGATTTTAGGCCGTTGAACAGTGTGACTAAGAAAGACTCATACCCGCTGCCCCGCATCGATGAGTGCCTGGATTTGGTTTCCGGCTCTTCCTGGTTCTCCTTGCTGGACCTGCGTAGCGGGTATTGGCAAGTGCCCCTCAGCCCCGCAGCCAGACCAAAGACTGCTTTCAGCACAGGCAGGGGGCTGTGGCAATTCCGTGTTCTCTGCTTCGGCCTATGCAATGCGCCGGCCACGTTTGAAAGGTTGATGGAAAAGGTGCTGGCCGATATTCCCCGACAGGAATGTTTGGTCTACTTGGACGACATCCTGGTCCACGGAAGTTCCTTCGAGGCAGCTCTGGCATCCCTGTGGCAGATTCTACAGCGGATAGTGGCAGCGGGCCTGAAACTCCACCCTGATAAGTGCTGCTTTATGAGGAAAGAGCTGGAGTTCCTGGGACACAAAATCGGGGGTGAGGGTATCAGTACGCTGGAGGAGAAAGTGCAGGCGGTGAAGGACTGGCCAACCCCCACAAACTTGAAGGACTTAAAGAGCTTCCTTGGTCTGGCGTCCTACTACAGGCGGTTTGTAAGGGGGTTCTCCTGTATTGCTGCGCCCCTGTTCCGCCTGCAGAAAAAGGATAGTGACTTTGACTGGTCAGCAGGATGTGAACAGGCTTTTGAGCGGCTGAAAAACGCCCTAACAGAATCTCCCACCCTCGCCACCCCGGACCCCAGTCTGCCGTTTATTCTAGACACAGATGCCAGCGATGTCGGAATGGGGGCAGTGTTGAGCCAGGTGGGGCCAGCGGGGGAGAGAGTGGTGGCGTACTTCAGCAGAACCTTTAATAAGGCTGAACGACGCTACTGTGTGACGCGAAGGGAGCTCCTGGCCATAGTACGGGCAATAAGTCACTTCAGGTACTACCTTTGTGGCCTGCCCTTCACTGTCCGGTCAGACCATTCAGCCTTGCAGTGGCTAATGGCGTTTAAGGAGCCAGAGGGGCAGATTGCACGCTGGCTGGAGGAATTAGCGCCATACGTCTTCGAAGTGAAGTACCGAGCGGGGGCTCACCACGCCAACGCAGATGCCATGTCCCGCCGCCCCTGTGCTCCAGCTGGTTGCCGGTACTGCGAAAAGCGGGAAGCCCGGGAGGAGGAGCTCCGGGCTGGGGGAGAGCATGATTCCGGGTGTAGCGGAGGTGAGCTGGCCTGCAGAGTGGCACAGGTGATTGACCCGCTCAAGTGGAGAGCGCAACAGGAGCAGGATGTTGACCTCCGGCCAGTGCTACAATGGGTGGAGTCTGGTCAAAGACCGCAGTGGAGCGGAGTGGCTGGATACTCACCTGCAACTAAAGGACTGTTTGTGAAATTTTCAGCTCTCCGAGTAAAGGACGGAGTGCTGCAGAGAGCCTGGAAGGAGCCAGCTACGGGGGAGGAGAGGTGGCAGGTGGTGGTCCCCAGGGCCCTGAGGGAGGCAGTTTTGAAGGCCTCCCACGGAACCGCCGGGTTGGGGCATTTTGGAGTTTCCAAAACCCTTCGGCGGCTCCGGCAGAGTTTCTACTGGGGGCAGCTCAGGAGGGATGTTGAGGACTTTTGCCGCCGGTGTGACCTCTGTGCAGCGCACAAGGGTCCCTCAGACCAGTCCTGGGCCCAGCTACAGCAGTTAGCAGTGGGAGCCCCGATGGAGAGAGTAGCAGTGGACGTGATGGGGCCTTTTCCACACACAGACAGAGGAAATCGTTATGTCTTAGTTGCCATGGACTACTTCACAAAATGGCCGGAGGCATATGCCATACCCGACCAGGAGGCGGAGACGGTGGTCGACAGGCTGGTGGAGGGCATGTTTGCCAGGTTCGGGATGGCAGAAACCATTCACAGTGACCAGGGAAGGAACTTTGAGTCGGCTGTTTTCTCTGTCATGTGTGAGCGCTTAGGGATGCGAAAGACCCGGACGACACCGTTACACCCGCAGAGTGATGGGCTCGTCGAGCGCTTCAACAGGACCCTGGCGAAACAGCTGGCCATCCTCACTGCAGAGCACCAGCGTGATTGGGACATGCATCTCCCCCTTGTTTTGTTGGCGTATAGGTCCGCTGTGCAGGATTCCACCTTGTGTACGCCTGCCCTGCTCATGCTGGGGCGAGAGCTACGGACGCCAGCGGAGATGGCACTGGGGAGGCCTCCGGACGCTCCGGTAGTCGTACCGGGTCCGGAATACGCCAGGAGACTGCAGGACCGGCTGGAGTCGGCCCATGCTTTTGCCCGTGATCAGCTGGAGAAAGCGGGAATGAGACAGAAAAGGAATTATGACTTGAGGGTAAAAGGGAAAGACTTCAGGGCCGGTGACCTTGTGTGGGTGTACAGCCCGAGGAGGAAGAAAGGCCGGTGCCCTAAGCTGGACTGCCACTGGGTGGGGCCTTGTGTAGTGGTAGAGAAGCTGGGGGAAGTGGTGTACAGGGTTCAGCTGCCGACTAGAGGGAGACGAGTGGCCCTTCATAGAGACAGGCTGGCTCCATATAAGGGTGATGTGCGCCCGGTCCAGTCGACCCCCCTGAGAAATGAAACAGCCACAGCCCCAGACTCACTGACTGTGCCCCCTTCTACTGCCCCACAGCTTCCTCCACTTTTGCACCCCATCCCAGATCAAAAGCAGGGTGCTGCAGGACAGCAGACACAGCCCCAAGTGTCTTCTACAAGGGGGCTGCAGAGGCAGAGAAGACCCCCAGGTCACCTCAGAGACTTTGTACGGGATCCCTCGGGGCGAGGGATTTAGTGAGGGGGGGCAATGTAGCGATTCTCTTAGTTAGAGAGCGTGTTGATGTTGTGGGATTTCGGACTGTTCGGGAGGTTCGTGAAGGCAGCATGGTGAGAGAGAAAAGACCGAGAGCTTGCCTGTGTGTGTGTGTTGCTGTTCCGTTGTTGTAGTTGTGGTTGGCGTGGCTGTGGCCTACAGCAGCCGTTTTTCTGCTAATAAAGACGACCTTTGTTGTGAACATCGCCGACTGTGGAAGTGTGTTTACAACGTTACAATAGATTATATGGTTTAAAATTAAAAAGTTGTCAGAAAAAATAAATACTCAAGTAAAGTACAGATACCTGAAAATTCTACATAAGTACAGTAACAAAGTATTTGTACGTCATTACTTCCCAGCTCTGCAAACTGCACACAAACAGTTTGTGTGTTTGCTGATATTTGTTGAGCTGTTAGAAAAATTTCCACTTAACATACACTTACGGTAAAGCTGCCGCTTAAAAAATGTTACTCCCTTTACGTTTGCTCCTCTTTTATAGAGCTAGCTTGATGCTGAAGTACTGCAACCACAACTTAGAGACATCTGCACCTAAAACGCTGTTCCAGCCCAATTTCACCCGTGTACGAGGGTGGGCTGAAAAGTTCATAGGCTGACCAAGAAGGAGTTATCATACAGTACTTAAATTTGGCATGCCTTAAATTCAACCTTTACTGATGCTAATGGCAGGTTTTCTTTTCAGATAAACCCATTCGATACAGAATTGAGGACTTGGAAAAATGGTACTAGACACATTTTTAAAAAATGGATAAAATCTGGTACCATGGTGTTATCAAATATCTGCAGAAAAAGGGGTTAGCCCCCAAGGACATTCATGCTGACATGGTTGCTACATTAGGGGACAATGCTCTGGCTTTATTAACTGTGCAAAAGTGGGCAGCTGAATTCAAGAGGGTAGGGAGGGCCTTGAAGATGACTGTGAGCCAGAGACCAAACGGCAGTCCATGCAGTGGAAACACCCGTCTTTTCCCCCACCAAAGAAGACCAAGGTGTTGTCATCGTCAGGGAAGGTGATGGTCTCAGTCTTCTGAGATTCAAAGGGCCTCGTGTTCATTCACTACCTTCCAAAAGGCCATACTGTCAATGAAGAATACTATGTCAACTTGCTGAGGCAGCTGTGAAAGGCAATCAAGTCAAAATGGCCTGGAAAACTGATGAAGGGGGTCGTGTTTAGTGTTAATTTCGTTGACTAAATATTTTCGTCATAGATTTTGTCGACGAACCTTTTTTTCATGACGATAACTAAATAAAAACTACCTAAAATGATAAAAACAATAACGAAATTAATTGACACTTTCATCAACGAATGAAAACGAGACGAAACTGCTTGGCGGGGATGAAATCCAATCAGAACTTATTTAATTTTGTGACCGGGCAGGACAAGTTAGGAAAACATCCAATCAAACGCACAGTTGCACAAATTTGCTCTAAACCCGGGAAGGCCAAACTAGCCTGTGATTGGTCGTTCCTTCCGATAGAACTAAGTTATGTAAACGATGTCAGCAGGGAGAAAGAGAAGAGCCGATGTATGGACACATTTGTCCTTTGACGTTGTGACAAACAAACTGATGTGTAAACCATGTGGGGCGACTATCTCGGGTAAAAACACGACAAATCTTAAACAACATCTGTAAACCAGTCACCCAGATCTCCATGCAAAGGTCAGCATTTTAATATCATGCAGGGTAAAGTGTTTTTCCCAGTTTAGCATTCGTGTTTAGAGAAAATCTCCACATCCACGGTGGATTAGCCTTTCCTAATCTTAGTCCTGAACACTGCCCTGTACCTTTCAGAGCGTGTCTTGCTGTAAAACGCTTGTATTATCTCAGTAAGGTGGTGTTAATGATCAGGTGTGTGGGAAGCAGGTGAAAAGCTAATGTTAATATTATTAATAATATTCCACAACTTTAAAACATTTTTTTATTTTGTGTAAGTGTGTATAATGACTAATTCAAGGGATCTGAAGAAAAAACATTTACATTTTACACCCTTTATATTTTAGTCGACTAAATCGACTGTAGATAGTCGACTATATTCTTATGATAATTTCGTCGACTAAAACTAGACTAAAACTAGACTAAAACTAAAACTATTCAGATGACAAAATTATGACTAAAACTAAATTACATTTTCATCAGAAGACTATGACTAAAACTAAATCAAAATTTGCTGTCAAAATTAACACTGGTCCTGTTTCACCAGGCTGCTGTGCATGACTGTGGCTTTGAGCTGGTTGATCACCCTCCATTTTCTCCTGATTTGGCACCATCTGACTATTTCCTGTTACACAACATGAATCATGACTGATTAGACAAAGATGAACCTTTGCCAATGTGATAGAAAGGCTAAAGTAAGGAGAAAGAAAGAATCTGCTTGTGATCCCAAACATAGGAGCTCATCTGTGAAACATAGTGGAGGTAATGTCATGGCTTGGGCTTGCATCATTTCTTCTGGGATGGGTTCATTCATTTTCATTGATGATGTCACACTTGATGGCAGCAGCACAACAAACTCAGAAGTCTACAGAAACATTTTGTCTGTCAATTTAAATAAAGATGCACCCAAACTGATTGGGAGATTCTTCATTATGCAGCAAGATAATGA
Source organism: Archocentrus centrarchus (assembly GCF_007364275.1). Lineage (NCBI taxonomy): Eukaryota > Metazoa > Chordata > Actinopteri > Cichliformes > Cichlidae > Archocentrus > Archocentrus centrarchus. Next base: position 31,159,751 of record NC_044349.1, on the reverse strand, counting down.
CCAAAAACAAACTCTGCCAAAACTACAAAGGAGTTCATCAGGGGCAGGAAGTGGAAGGTTTTGGACTAGCCCAGTCAATCTTAAACCATATAGAGCATAAATTCTACCTGCTGAAGAGGAGACTGAAGGGAGTAACCTCCTGAAACAAAAAATAACTGAAAGAGGCTGTGGTGAAAGCCTGGAAAAGCATCACAAAAGAAGAATGCAAACGTTTAAGTTATTGCAAGCAAAAGATTTGCAACTAAATATTAAGTCTTATTCACTTTAATCTACACTATATTGGCAAAAGTATTCATTCACCCATCCAAATCATTGAATTCAGGTGTTCCAATCACTTCCCCGGGCACAGGTGTATAAAATTAAGCACCCAGGCTTTCTAGAAACATGTGAAAGAATGGGTCCTCTCAGGAGCTCAGTGAATAGGACTGTGACAGGATGCCACCTGTGCAACAAGTCCGGTCAGGAAAATTCCTCACTACTAAATATTCCACAGTCAACTCTTAGTAGTATTGGAAAGTGGGAGCAACTGGGATTAGTCTATAAATGTCTACTTGGGCTGGTTCCTTCTAATCTGTGTCTCTATATGCGTAAGAGTCTTAACCAACATAAACTTCGCTCTCAAAATGTAATACAAATACATGTCCCCAGAGTAAGAATGGAATTAGGGAAAACGGCTTTTAAATATGCTGCTGCTGTTTCCTGTAACAATCTACAAAAGGATCTGAAATTGTCAGAACTGGTTACGATGGGGGAGTTTAAGTCCATTTTGAGGAAACGTGAAAATAGGTCTTGTGGTAAATGTGACTGCTTTTAACTGCTTTAATTTGCATATCTGTGTTTAGATTGTTGATTGATAATATCTTGTTAAATTGTGATATGTTTTATCTGTTGTAATTTTTGCTTCCCTCTCGGGCAGGTCTATTTACCTGGTTAAATAAAGGATACATATGTAACAATAACAGCAACTCAGCCACGAAGACAGAGCGGTGTCAGCAGATGTACAGTAGTGCGCAGAGGTCACCAACTTTCTGCAGTGCTCCAAACTTCACGTAGCCTTCAGATTAGCTCAAGAACAGTGAAGACAGCTTCATGGAAAGGGTTTCCATGGCATGGGGAGGGGTTATTTTTCAGGACTTGGGCTCAGCACTTTATTTCCAGTGAAAGGAACTCTTAATGCTTCAGCATACCAAGATCTTTTGGACAATTTCATGCTCCCAACTTTGTGGGAACAGTTTGGGGATGGCCCCTTCCTGTTCCAACATGACTGCACACCAGTGCACAAAGGAAAGTCCATAAAGACATGGATGAGCCAGTTGTGTGGGAGAAGTTGACTGGCCTGCACAGATTCCTGACCTCAAACCAATAAAACACCTGTGGGATGAATCAGAGCGGAGACTGTATTTTAAGTTTTTTAGTACTTTTGTTCAGTAGAAAAATGGGTGGGTTCAGACAAAAGGTGCTATCTTCTGAACTGTGTATCAGATCCAGATGTAAATACATGGAAATAAAATACTGATCTTTTGTCTCATATTGATTTTTTTTTTTTTTAATATATATCAAACCCCAATTTTTCCCGTCTACATCAAAAACAAATGGATTGAGCTTACTGTTCCAGTACTTCTGGAGGGATGTGTAAGTCATTACTGGAGCTGACCCCTTTTCATCTTTCTCCAAAATATAGGGTTATGATAGGGTTAGGGTTATGACCTATGATAACTTAGACCTCAGATGGCTAAATGCTGATATTGGATTACATAATACACTATGTGAAAATATATTCTGGGACTGCTGGGACTACAAAAACCAAAAGCCCTTTTATTTCATCTATGACCTGACCTGAATCAGAATCCCTAAGAATCTTCAGCCATTCGTATTGGAAAATGTTTAAAACTTTATAACCCTGTGGGACTGGCAGCTTGTCCACGGTGTACCGTGGCTCTCACCTTGCCCTGTGACAGTTGGGATAGACCGACCCTGAACTGGATAAGCGCTAAGAAAATGATCGGATGGATAAACAGGCCGGTATGTTCTTTTTAGAGCTCAAACTATATCAGTGGATTTGAGCCAGGAAGGAAAGAAAAAGTGAAGTGAAAGTAAAACTTGTGCGAACCACAATAACTGATCTGCATATACTATATTTTTCAGTTTATATCCCACACTTTTAGCTTAGAATTATCTGTGAGATGGCGAAAAGCACCCACATTTTCCTGGACATATCTGTTATAAAAGAGAGAAATAAATGCTCCCCTGATGTGAAATATCACTTTAAGCTGCTACACTTTGTTTGAGAGCCAGCAAGCCGATGGTGGTGCCAATGTGGAGTAAATCTTCTTGGGTTTGTGTGTTAAAGCTTTAGAGAGGGAAGAAGGAGGTTGGAGGAAGAGTGAGGAAGAGGAGGAGGGTTGTGTGGGGCCAGCGGTAAGATGCCTCGGTCCTGCCCACAGGAGATAAGTCTCCATCCCCCTCAACCTCATCCACCAGACACTAAGAATATGTACAGTATGTATATGATATGGAGATACAGACACACACTCTCACACACTATCCAGGTTATCTGCTGGAATAGGTTTACACAGCCCTCACTTCCTTCACCCAGTCCATGCACACACATTTTTACACACATGAACGCATCCAAAGATAGAGTTTAATGTGGCGAGGACAGCGTGCATGTGGTGGTGGCTGTGTGGAGAATCGGCCTGACTAAGCTCTGAATTTACATGGCTAAGCAAAGTTGTTAACCCTGAGAGGCAGGGCCAGAGAGGGAGCTAATGGGATTTCTCTGTTAATGAAATTTATGAAAGAGCAGGAGTGAAAGGGAGAGGAAAGGAGAATGAGGAAGGAATAGAGAGATCGTAAGAAGAAGTAACACGAGAGGGGAAAAAATGAGAAAGGCCCACTGATGACTGTTTTTGGGAGTAGGGTACCACATGGATCTGTTTTTATGCTCATATTCACCTGCATTTTAAAAACAACCCTCAGTGAAATGGACAGATAGGTAAAAAAAATTAAAAGAAGTAAAAAAGCTAAAATCAGACACAAAATAAAAGTTTTATGCTTTGCTGTGGTGGAAAATTCCTGCCCTCTTTCATAAAATTTACATTCCCATACATCTAAACTTCTCAAGAATACTCTGAGGGAGTTCCTCCCAGATTACACCTGTTTGTGATGTTTAAAAAAGTAAGCTTCAAATGAGCATATCCTTGCCATTTATTATTTGCCCTTTCGTGCATGACTGTATCAATCTTTCATATCATTGTGGAGGAATTTTGGGGCCGGTAAACTTACGCTCCTCTGGTCCACATGTCCCTGCTTCTGCTAAATATTCGTCCCCAGTGGGGATAAAATGTTATATCTGCATTCTCAGCTTTGAATTGTAGTTTTCCGAGTCACCTTCTTGCTTATAGTTTATTTGTATTTAATTCCTTGTTCCTTGTGTTCCCAGTGTCAAGTCTGCATCTTTGTCTGTCATGCTTAATCATTTCCTGTTTTATTTTGATGGTCCCTTGTCTCTTGTCTCTTGTGCATTGTGTTTAGTTTTTCTTCCTTTTTCTTGTTTTCCCTGATTGGTTTCAGTCGTGTATCCTTGTGCTTCTCGTTTCCCTAATTACCCCTCTGTGTATTTACGCCCTGAGTTTTCCCTCTGTTCTTTGTCATGTCATCCCTAATTGGTAGTGTGTTTTCATGTTCAGAGGTTTCCTTAGTATCCTAGTCTGTTGAATTATCTGCTCCTGTTGAGTTTTCCATGTTTCCTGGTATCTCAGGAGTAGCCAGCAATAAAGCTGTGTGTTTTTGAGTTCGTGCTTTGCATCCTGTGCATGCCTGCCACACTACCAAACCATGACATCAGCTTTTCATTAAGTTCAAAAAGTGCTGCTGTTTCAGAGTGAAAAATATGTTATATGTATATAGACAAATATATTATGCTTAAACACTGATGGAATAGCAAGGCTTACACTGTATGTGTTTTATGTATTTATACAGGGTGGGCCATTTATATGGATACACCTTAATAAAATGGGACTGGTTGGTGATATCAACTTCCTGTTTGTGGCACATTAGTATATGGGAGGGGGGACACTTTTCAAGATGGGTGGTGACCATGGCGGCCATTTTGAAGTCGGCCATTGTGGCTCCAACTTTTGTTTTTTTCAATGGGAAGAGGGTCATGTGACACATCAAACTTATTGGGAATTTCACAAGAAAAACAACAGTGTTCTTGGTTTTAACGTTACTTTATTCTTTCATGAGTTATTTACAAGTTTCTGACCACTAATAAAATGTGTTCAAAGTGCTGCCCATTGTGTTGGATTGTCAATGCAACCCTCTTCTCCCACTCTTCACACACTGATAGCAACACCGCAGGAGAAATGCTAGCACAGGCTTCCAGTATCCGTAGTTTCAGGTGCTGCACATCTCGTATCATAATTTCTATCCGCTCCTCATGTGTTAACCTCTGTCAATGGCTGTAAACAAAGAGAAACTTGTAAATAACTCATGAATGAATAACTTTACATTAAAACCAAGCACACCATTGTTTTTCTTGTGAAATTCCCAATAAGTTTGATGTTCCCATTTTATTAAGGTGTATCCATATAAATGGCCCACCCTGTAGTTTTATGGTATTAAATGATGCTCATATCTTGGATATGTATTTTGTATTTTATAGTATTTAACTGTGAGTGGCAGCCCAGAGATTGCAGCTAAAATTGGTACAAGGTATATTTTCTCTTAAGAGAACAATGATTTTGTGCAATCTCTCTGACAAATAATGAATACAACCAAAACTAAACAATAGTTTCTATAATAAAATGAGGCAATTGATAGCATTGCTAACACTGCGCCTTCAGTCTCCCTTAAGTTAAACAAGATAAATTTTATTCAAACCTACTAAGAGATAAAGTTGACATGTTGGTTAATCGGGCTGTGTTTCCTGCCCAGGGTTCAGTGTTTGAGTCGAGCCCCGCGGCTGTGTGAGTTGGATCTCGGCCTCTCTACACAAACCCTACAGGAGGAAGCAGGAAGGTCCTGTTCCCACTCTTTACCCCGGAGTGAGTGGGCAGAAGATTGTGATGAGTGGGGAAGAAGACGAACAAGAAGAAAGGGGCAAGTGTTGAAGTGAGTGAGGGTGTGCTGATTGGGGAAGAAATTACCCCCGAGTCTGCACATTCTCCTGCGCAAACACCCACACAAGCACACACTTACACACACGTTTTCCTGGGTTTGGTTTGCTGTTTTAGTCTGATGCTGAGGCAGATTTCTTTGCCCCCCTTCCACCGCCCCACCCACTACCCACTCCAACCCACCACCACTAACACACATACACACCCAACACCCCCTTCCAACACCTCACCCTTTCGCCCCTCTCACCCTCCGAACCCGGCACAGTCAGCATCGGCATGGCGACGCCAATCGATGCTCCGCGCCCCGCTGAGCGTGTCCACTCAAGGCCGAGCGAAGGGCCCCTCCACAGGGGATTGTGGGAAATCTGATTTATGATGCCCGCGGTGTTGCTGACCACTAACTTTTTTAGCCCCTCTCTCTTCATTTTTCCCTTTGTCTCTCCATCTCTCTGGCGCTCTCTCTCTTCCCTCCGTGACTTACCTTTTTACCTCTCTCCTCCTGCAGAACATTGTAGCTTTATGAAAATGAGGCCATCAGAGAAGCATCTGGAGAGAAACTAGGGATAAAAAGGTAATCTACATGGCACAATACGGTGGCAGTTTGGATAGAAGGGACGGACCAGAAGATGAGAAGGGGGTTGTCAAGGAGGATGGGATGAGATAAAGAGGTGGAGAAAGAAAAAATGATTCCATTTCATAGGGATTTGCTTGCACGAGGAGAAAGGTGTAGAGAGGATTTTCACGGCTACTTGGCTGCTCAGCCTCTCTCATCTGCTGTTGTCTCTGCCCTGGTGCTCGTGAAGTTTTAACCACCAAACAGAGCAAGCATACGCTCGTGCAGGTACCGCATCTCATTACCCAACCATGTTCTGTGTTGGCAAGGATTATGAAAGTTCAGCCATGGGACAAATGACTAAACTGATCACAAAAAACAAGCCAGTTTTCAGTCTCATAGTAAAAGATTGGGAGTGTATGGAGACATGTTTGGTTTGACAGTAGGTTTGAACAAGTTTCACCACACCGTGAGTGACACATTTTTGAGCCTAGAAGAAAAATGATACAATTGGGTTTTAGTGAGCTGTAAGGACACTGGAGGAGGTCTGGAACTCTGCAGCTGCAGAGCGCTGCTGACTTTTACATACATGAGCTTCAGCACTCAGCAACCCTGTTTCTTTATGTGGTCTGACACTTTGTGGCAGAGTTGCTGTGGTTCCTAAATGCTTCCACTTTGCAAAAACACCACTTACAGCTAATAATGAAATATCTAGGTGGGAAGAAATTTCATGAGCTGACTTGTTGCAGTGGTGGCATCCTATTACAGTACCAACAAGCTCTTTCACGAACCCTTTCTTTCACAAATTTTTCTAAAGTCCAACTTCCTGGCTAGGTGCATGATTTTATACACCTGTGGCAAATGAACTGAAAACACCTGAATTCAAAGATTAAGAGGTGTGGCCCAAAACCAGTTCTAGCCTGCTGTGTTAAAATGGACGGGATTCCTGGGTTAGACCAGACATTAGAGCAGCTGAACTGTAAGTGAATGAAATGAAACATAATGAAAATAGTCTAATGAATTTATAGGAAATGAAAGTCCATTGAAAGTCTTTTTTTAATATCACACACAAAAAAAATCCTCTCACCACTCTGACATCAGCACTGTTTTGACAAAGCGTGTATCACAGTAACAACTCAGATAATCTAAATGTTTGTGGAGGCTGCAGGGGGCCTCACAGCTCCTGCTGCGTGGGAGACTGACTCCTCTTTGGGATGTTCATTCACTCCTCCACTTCAAGAACACAGTAAATTAGAAAGTTAACGCACTGATGGGGCGGAAGATTGCCCTAATAGGCTGTTATTTGTGTGTGTGTGTCAGCAGTAAAAATGGTTCCCAGAACACCAGGAGATATGCATTAGACTAATGTGTGATTAAACACATCCATGCATGTGATTGGCTGATTTATCAGCTTTGACAGTGGTAACTGGTAGGTTTCATAGACCAGTCAAGAGGCAGTGGGCAGGGCAGGGTATACATGTTTGTTGGCTCAGTAACACATCACTGTTGTCATTTTTGACATGCAATGGGGTTAGCATTAATGTCACTGTCAAGCCATAGTTAAAGGTTATTCGTTTAAGACTTATATAAAAGCAAAACTTGTTTTCCTGTGTTTCCAGACCCTTAAACACAAATTATGTAATTATGTTTTCATTTACATACTTTTTAAAATTATTATAAACATAAAGCAAGAATTTTACTCACTGAAAAAAACACAGCCTTGGAAAAAATAAAAACAAACAAAAAAAAAAACCAACCATACACAAGATTACCAGGTACGTACATTTGTGGATTGTTAGCTGGTGGTATGTCAGTCAAAAAAAAAAAAATTTTAACTATCCATTAAAACATTCGAAAAGGAACCGACACCTCCATAACAATTTACAGAACCAAGTTCAGTGAATCCAATTAGCTGAGGTGATGCCTAATACACAGTTAGCGCTACAGCAGCTAAACTTTGATATAATTCTGACAGATTAAAAGTGTTTAATGTTTACCAGGATGTAAACATTAAACACATTATTTTTCTCTGATGTTGACCATTTTAACATGGAGGTCTACGGGAGCTGACTCACTGTGGTGGGGTGTGTGCTGTGGCGGCTACTGTATGTGGGGGCTTCACATTTCCAGATTTTCTCTGTGGGGCTGGGTCATCCTGTGTCACTTGGGGTGTTCCCTGGAGCCCTGGTGTCCTCCCTGAGCTTTTGGTCTATCCCCTGTCCCTCGGCTCCTGTGGTGCTATGGACTCCTCTTTCTGGGTGCCCATGCTGTCTGGATAGGACCAGGATGTGCTGTCTGGCCTCTGTTGGGTCTCTGCAGGGTCCTTGGGCACCAGTGGAGACCTTCAAGCATGTTTCTGGTTTGGCATGCTAATGTCAGCTGTGGCCACTTGAACTCCTTCACTCGGGAAAATCGTTCCTGACCTGGTATGGGCAATCCACCTTTTTCCTGCCATAAACCATGGTCTCACATTTGGAAATGCTAATTCTCTTCCCAGCAATTTCACATTCAGCTGTAAACCATCCCAGTGCAAGCTGGAGGTCATGTTTTGATGAAGCCAGCGGAACCAGATCATCTGCAAAAAGCAGAGACAAGATTCTGAGACCACCAAACCCAAGATCCTTCACTCCTTTAGAAATTTTGCCCATGAAAGTTAACAAGTCCAGCACCCACTGGGAATGAGTTTGACTCATTGCTGGCAATGTGAAACAAGCCATCACTATGGTTGTACACGGAATAATGGTTGAACCATGTCGGGGCAGAGTTAGGATGGGCTGGCGAGATTACATCTCTCGGCTGGCTTGGAAACACCTTAGTTTCCCCCCCAGAAGAGCTGGAGGAAGTGGCCCTGGAGAGGGAGTTCAGGGCATGTCAGGTTAGACTGCTGGCCTCACAACCCTGAACTGGATAAGTGACAGATAATGTATGGGTGGATGGTGTCAATAAGGAAAACAATAAGGAACAATAAGGAAAGAGACTTCCTGTGTAACATAAAAGTGTCTGAGCAAACATGGTTGAAATCCTGACATCATCTCCCCAGTTAAAACTGGTCACAGTACAAAAAACCAACATACTGTCCATTACAAAGTGAGAAATATAGATCAGATTATTGGAAACAAGAAATTAAATAGATTTGTCTTTGGTTTTTTTTGTTTTTTTAAACAGTGACAACTAATACAGTTAGCACATGGTTGTGAACAGATGCCCACGGAGTGTCTTCACCTCCTACACAAACTAGTATTGCTGGAGCCTGTTTTTTTTTGTTTGTTTTTAAAGAAATACAACTTTTAAGTCATTCACTATTTCATGCATCTAAATTCTATTCATTTGTGGTATGGTGACACATCAGACTCTTATCCCCTCCCTGTCTCTCCAATCTCATTGCACATCCTGTATAATGATAATATAGGCATTCTATTCTATTCTATTTTATTATATTCTATTTTATTCTATTCTATTCTATTCTATTCCTGTCTATGATGTCAACCTTATAGAATCAGGAGTCTGCCATTAAGCCAATTAGCTCAGTAATTATTTTGCTTATTTCATTTTATTCTAATTGATATAGGCAATTTAATTTTGGTGTCTACCTCTAGCTTAAAGCAGATTACCCATAAGCTGGAGAGGAAATGGTGTCTCACTAATTTAGTAGATCTTCATTTAGCCTGAAGAAATAGTTTTTCCTCTATAAAAAAAAAACCTTCCATAAAGCTAGGATGTATTTCTATTCATCAATGTTTGAACAACAAGAACAACCCCAGGTTTTTTATTTAGACTCTTTCTCTCTGATTGATTTCTCTGAGTTTACTTCAATAGTTACTTCCTCCATACCATTAATTCATGCTTCAATCTTAAATATGGTCAGTCTGTCTCTATTAATGGGCTATGTACCTCAGGCCTTTAAGGTGACAGTAATTAAGCCATTATTTAAAAAGCACTTGTCTTAGATACAGTAGTTATTGGCCAAACTCCAACCTTCCTTTTATCTCGGAAATGCTTGAAAGAGTAGTTTTAAAACAGCTAACTGATCATCTGCAGAGGAACAGTTTATTCGAAGAGTATCAGTCAGGATTCAGAAGTCATCACAGTACAGAAACAGCATTAATGAAGCTTACAAATGATCTTCTTATGGCCTCTGACAGTGGACTCATCTCTGTGCTTGTCCTGCTAGACTTCAGTGCAGCTTTCAATACTGTTGACCCTAATATTTTATTACAGAGATTAGAATATGCTGTAGTTACAGTATTAAAGATACTGCACCGCACTAGTTTGAATCATATTTATTATATAATAGATATTATCTAATAGACTCCACACACTAAGGTTAATTATTCAGTTCCACAGGGTTCTGTGCTAGGACCATTTCTGTTTATATTATACATGCTTCCCTTAGGCAGTATTATTAGAAGGCATAGTATACATTTTCATTGCTATGCAGATGATACCCAGCTCTATTTATCCATGAAGCCAGATGACACACACCAACTAGTTAGAGTGCAGAAATGTCTTAAGACATAAAGACCTGGATGACCTCTAATTTCCTGCTTCTAAATTCAGATAAAAGTGAAGTTGTTGTACTCAGCCCTAAAAATCTTAGAACCATGTCGAACCAGTTTCTCTGGATTGCATTACTTTGTCCTAAAGTAACACTGTGAGGAATCTTGGAGTCATTTTGATATGTCCTTCAGCGTGCACATTAGCAGTGTGCACAAACATCATGTTTCAGTGTGATGCCGAAAAACTAGCTCAAAACTAGCTTCTAGTTAGACCTAAATCAGGTGGCCCTGAAATATCCCTTAGTTATGCTGCAATAGGCCGAGGCTGCTGGGAGCTTCCCATGATGCACTGTGTTTCTTCTTCACTCACCTGTTTTCACTCTCTATGGCCCAGTTTCCCGTACAGGGATTATGTCTAATCCTGGACTAAATAAATTTTCCTATTGTGGTCTTCACTGACTTTTTCCTTTTAGTCTAGGACCATGCTTAATCTATGACAAGGAAACCGGCTGTATATGTTTATATACCTCTCTGCATTTAATCATTAGTTATTATTAATCTCTGGGTGTCCTCCACAGTGTGTCTTTTATGATTTGGCACTACATAAACAAAACTGAACTGAACTGAAAAAATACCAAGCTGATAGGTGCCAATTGTATACGGCTGGAAGAAAATAACTTATTTAAATTCCTTAGTCATAGCAGCCATATTATTACTGAAGTCATAATATGGCTATAATATACACCAACAGCACAATCATCTTACTGTACTTCTGGAACACAACAGTGCTGTGAAGAAATCCTCCTCATAAACCTCTATAATGAAGGATCCTTTAATAGTTTCACTTGCTTCTCACTGTAATTCTATAATCACCATGAAAGGAAGATGTATATTTAATATCGCATCTTGCTGTACTGATGATATGGCATGTTTTGAAACATTGGTTTCATAACTATATCAATAGCTCATCTCTTTTTCATGCCATTGATGATTATCTCTCCTTTGAGGCAACATCCGCCTCTGAGGCAAAGAGATGCACTTAGCTCTGCTTATTTCAATACCTGATTGAAATCTGCTGCTTCACTTTATTAAGACAATACCACTCATCATAAAATGTGCTGTCATAAAGTAGTAGAAAAAAAAATAAAAAAGTTTGCAGTCAACTACCTGAGCAGATGGATGGATGCTGCAGAGCACTAAGTTGATAAAACCAGTGCAGTCTTGCAGATGGCAGCTGATGGATTTCAGTGTAGTTTACCAGGATACTCTTATGGCATCATTTTTTTCTGTGGTCGTTTATTGAATCTGCAAAGGGGAAAAGTTTGTTTTCAGAGGCTCTGTTTTGAGATTAAGTAGATGTGACATCTCTGCTACCCACAATCCCCTGCGGGAAAAGCTGGCTGTTAGCGATATTTCCCTGGTGACGGTTGAGCTTGAGCTTTACACCGTGTTACAGCAATTAGATCTCAATTAGTTCTGAAGTAAACACACACAGAGGGAGAGAGATGCAGTGTGTTTGAGGGAGAGCTGTTAGCAGATGTAAAGGGCCCTGTTTTTCTCTGGGGTCTTGTTTGAGCCTCGGTGTCCCACATGTGCTTGCTGTAGCCCTGTGGGCAGGATTCAATCTACAGCTCCAAGACACAAACACACAAACATATAAAGGCAGGAACACCAAAAACAATAGGGACAACAAACATACAAATGGGAACCTTGGTGATGCATCATCAGGCAGTCAGGTAACTTGGCTTTAAAGAAGTTGACTTAGTAATCCAGACTACAGGCCCTTCCTTCCTATCCTGTCTCCTTTATTTCTTCCCACCCTCCTTTCTCCTTATCATTTTTATTATTATTACTTTCTGTTCCATTCCTCATGGAGTGGCAGCTTCAGGATCAGAAAATGACAAAAATGTGGAAGACCCAATATATGTAGCTCCTCTAGTGGTCCCTTCAGGCTGGCTCTAAAAGTAAGTAAATCCCATAGACTCCCATGTTAAAATGGTCACACAGATTACTATAGCTGGCAGCTATCTGCTAGGCATCACCAGAGAGCCTCTGAACTAGACCTCCCAACTGTGTTTATGCTCTTGGTGCCTTTTGGAATTATCTGAAAAAACAATATGGCTGGCTTCATGGTACAATCCATCCAAGACATTGGTGCTTAAGTTTTGGTGAGTGAAATGCTGCTATGCTAATATTCTGTTATGGTAGTGGTGGTACTGTGACAGAATGCCACTGTTGCAACAAGTAAGTTGGTGAAATTTTCTTCCTTCTGAGATATTCCACAATTATAAGTTGTATTATTGCAAAGTGGAAGCATTTAGGGAATCAGCCACAAAGTGTCAGACCATGTAAAATTACAGTGCAGTTGCGGAGAGCTGAGGTGCATAGTGATAAAAGTTGTCAACACTCTGCTGACTCAACAACTGCAGCGCTCCAAACCTTTGATCACATTAACATCAGCACAAACAGTGTGCACTGGGAGCTTCATGGCATGGGTTTCCAAAGCTGAGCAGCTCCTGCAGGTGTAAAGTGTAGGTGGCCCAGTACCCAGTACCCAGTTGGGTGGCTGTAGCTCAGTAGGTAGAGCAGGTCACCTACTGATCGGAAAGTCAGCGGCTTGATTCCTGGCTACTCCAGGCTACATGCCAATGTATCCTTGGGCAAGATACTTAACCCCAAGTTGCTCTCTGACGCAACCGTCAGAGTGTGAATGTGTGTGAATGCTAGAAAATTAAAGCACTTAGCTGAGTTAATATTGAAAGTGCTTGTATAAATGGGTGTGCATGGGTAAATGTAAAAATGTGTTATATAAGTGCTTTGAGTGCTCAGACTGAGTAGAAAAGCGCTATATAACAACTAGTCCATTTACATTTGTCCATATAGTATAATCTGAAATGTTAATATAGCAAACTTAAAAAATAAGTGCAAACTCTGCAGGCAACAGGTTTAGTATTTAGCATATGAGGGACAAATGCAGTTATTCTTATATCACGTTGTAAATTGCAACAGTATCAGGATTAATAAGGTTCTAAAAATTCTTTTGCCAATATTTGTGTCATGTCCTGGGCCGTTGGCCCAGCGTTTTGTGTTAGTTTATTTCCTAGTGTTGTGATATGTCTGCGTCTCTGTCCTGAGTCTGTGCCTGTTCCCCGTGTTTAGTCAGTATGTTCCTTGGTTTGTCACTTCCTGTTTATTTTGACAGTCTGGTTTTCCTGTGCTTTGTGTTCAGCTTTGCTTCCCCTGTGTAATTAGTTTCATTTGCCTCACCTGTTGTTCCCTGCTGTTTCCTCTTGCCCTGATTACCCAGTGTGTACTTAAGCCCTCAGTTTTGTTTTGTTCTCTGTGGCGTCGTTGATGTTGTGTGCCCGTGTGTTCCCTGTGTTTGCCCGTCGTCTCCCTTCCAAGATTTTTGTATTTGTTTTTCCCCTGCTTAAATAAATCCCTTTTAAGTTACGCTGACTTCTGGAGTCCTTCGTGTCAGCCATTCCTCGCCTGTTTCCTCCCCGGCCATGACAGAACGACGCGACCAGACTATGGACCCCGCGGATACCAGGAGCCCCTCCGAGCAAGAGGAAGTGATTTTGGAGCTCATAGATCTCTCCAGGAACATCATTCATGCCACTGATGAACCCCGTCAGATTATTCAGGCAATTTTCTGCTGCAGACTTTTTTCTTCCTCCACTTGGCTCCTCACCCATCCTGACACTGCCTCCCTTGCCCATTCCATAATCATGCTCCGGAAAAACTTACAAGCTAAACTGTATAATATTGGTCGCCCTGTCCAGGGCAAAGACACAACCTTTTTCCTCCAAGCCATCACTAATTCACCTCTCCTGCAGCCGGTCATCTCACCTCCGTCGTCTCCTCCGCACCACTGCAGCTCAGCACCACAGGCGCTGCCTCGCTTTCCGGATCCGCCGTCATCCCTTCAACTCACCTCTCCCACCTCGTCATTTTCATCCTTTCACCCACAGCCCACCGCCTCCCCAGACCTCTCTTGGCTGCCAGATGATGTGGAGATTATTGATTCACCTCTGCTGGTGGACATCCTGGATGCTGAGAATCGTGCTTCCCACTCCAACAGAACGCGAAGGAAGCAGCGCTCCCGGCGTCGCCGTGCTCCTCCCCAGCCACTCTCGCCTCAGTCAGCTGTAGCGCCTGCTCAGTCGCAGTCTTCCCAGTCAGCTGTAGCTCCAGCTCCCCCTCAGTCGCAGTCTTCCCAGTCAGCTGTAGCTCCAGCTCCCCCTCAGTCGCAGTGTTCCAAGTCAGCTGTAGCTCCAGCTCCCCCTCAGTCGCAGTGTTCCAAGTCAGCTGTAGCTCCAGCTCCCCCTCAGTCGCAGTGTTCCATGTCAGCTGTAGCTCCAGCTCCCCCTCAGTCACAGTGTTCCATGTCAGCTGTAGCTCCAGCTCCCCCTCAGTCGCAGTGTTCCATGTCAGCTGTAGCTCCAGCTCCTCCTCAGTCGCAGTCCCAGACCCCTCAGTTAGCTCCAGCTCCCTCTGTTCACCCTGCTCCAGCTCCCTTAGCTCCAGCTTCCCCGGCACTCGCACCTGTTCCGCGGGTGGGGGCGGCCACGGACGGGCTGACCTCGGCACTCGCACCTGTTCCGCGGGTGGGGGCGGCCACGGACGGGCTGACCTCGGCACTCGCACCTGTTCCGCGGGTGGGGGCGGCCACGGACGGGCTGACCTCGGCACTCGCACCTGTTCCGCGGGTGGGGGCAGCCACGGACGGGCTGACCTCGGCACTCGCACCTGTTCCGCGGGTGGGGGCAGCCAGGTCCAAGCCTTCGCATCGGTTTTCTGTGTTAGCTGCAGCAGCAGGGTCTCAGTCAGCTCTAGCTCCAGTCGCTCTCCCTCGCCTTCAGTCAGCTCCAGTAACTCTTCCTCGGTCCCCAGTGTCAGCTGTTTCAGTGCCCTCTCAGTCAGTTCCCTCAGCCCCTGTCTTAGTTCCTTCGGTTTTGGTCCCAGTTCCCTCAGCTCCTGCTCCTTCTGTAGTGTCAGCTCCCTCTCAGGCCCCAGTGTCAGCTAGCTCTCGGTCTGTTTCCACGCAGCCAGATCTCCCTAGCTCTCGGTCTGTTTCCACGCCGCCAGATCTCCCTAGCTCTCGGTCTGTTTCCACGCAGCCAGATGTCCCTAGCTCTCGGTCTGTTTCCACGCAGCCAGATCTCCCTAGCTCTCGGTCTGTTTCCACGCAGCCAGATCTCCCTAGCTCTCGGTCTGTTTCCACGCAGCCAGATCTCCCTAGCTCTCGGTCTGTTTCCACGCAGTCAGATCTCCCTAGCTCTCGGTCTGTTTCCACGCAGCCAGATCTCCCTAGCTCTCGGTCTGTTTCCACGCAGCCAGATCTCCCTAGCGCTCGGTCTGCTTCCACGCAGTCTGCTCTCTCTCGCTCGCGGTCTGTTTCCACGCAGCCAGATCTCCCTAGCTCGCAGTCTGTATCCACGCAGCCAGATCTCCCTAGCTCACAGCCCGCTCTCTCTGGCTCCCGGCCTGCTTCCACGCAGCCAGTCGTCTCCCGGCCTGCTTCCACGCAGCCAGTCGTCTCCCGGCCTGCTTCCACGCAGCCAGTCGTCTCCCGGCCTGCTTCCACGCAGCCAGTCGTCTCCCGGCCTGCTTCCACGCAGCCAGTCGTCTCCCGGCCTGCTTCCACGCAGCCAGTCGTCTCCCGGCCTGCTTCCACGCAGCCAGTCGTCTCCCGGCCTGCTTCCACGCAGCCAGTCGTCTCCCGGCCTGCTTCCACGCAGCCAGTCGTCTCCCGGCCTGCTTCCACGCAGCCAGTCGTCTCCCGGCCTGCTTCCACGCAGTCCCCTGCACCTCGGCTATTCCCCGAGCAGCCCCTGCTGCTCAATAAAGCAGCAGTGTGCCCTGTTCCGCGGTCCCAGCCTACGCATCCGGTGCCTCACTATGTAGGCCCCGTTCAGCCCATGGGCTCAGCTCACTCCGAGCCGATGGGGGTCTCCGCTCAGTCCGAGCGCTCCGCGCCAGAGGGCCCCGCTCAGTCCGAGCGCTCCGCGCCAGAGGGCCCCGCTCAGTCCGAGCGCTCCGCGCCAGAGGGCCCCGCTCAGTCCGAGCGCTCCGCGCCAGAGGGCCCCGCTCAGTCCGAGCCGATGGGGGTCTCCGCTCAGTCCGAGCCAGGGGGTCCCGCTCAGTCCGAGCGCTCCGCGCCAGAGGGGCCCGCTCAGCCCGAGCCGATGGGGGTCTCCGCTCAGTCCGAGCGCTCCGCGCCAGAGGGTCCCGCTCAGTCTGAGCCGATGGGGGTCTCCGCTCAGTCCGAGCCAGGGGGTCCCGCTCAGTCCGAGCGCTCCGCGCCAGAGGGTCCCGCTCAGTCCGAGCGCTCCGCGCCAGAGGGTCCCGCTCAGTCCGAGCCGATGGGGGTCTCCGCTCAGTCCGAGCGCTCCGCGCCAGAGGGTCCCGCTCAGTCCGAGCCGATGGGGGTCTCCGCACAGTCCGAGCGCTCCGCGCCAGAGGGTCCCGCTCAGTCCGAGCACTCCGCGCACGAGGGTCCCGCTCAGTCCGAGCCGATGGGGGTCTCCGCTCAGTCCGAGCGCTCCACGTCACCCGAGGGTTCCCCACCAGAGCCCGGGGTCGCCCTTCTCCGCCGCCGCATGCCCCGCGGTCGGCCTCCAGTGTCTGCTCCCCGTCGCCGCCGCCGCATGCCCCGCGGTCGGCCTCCAGTGACCCCTCCTCGTCGCCGCCGCCGCTGGGAGCGCGGTCGGCCTCCAGTGACCCCTCCTCGTCGCCGCCGCATGCCGCGCGGTCGGCCTCCAGTGTCTTCTCCTCGTCTCTGCCGCCGCCGCTGGAAGCACGGTCAGCCTCCGGTGCCTGCTCCCCGTCGCCGCCGCCGCTGGGAGCGTGGTCGGCCTCCAGTGACTCCTCCTCGTCGTCGCCGCCGCCGCTGGGAGCGCGGTCGGCCTCCAGTGACTCCTCCTCGTCGTCGCCGCCGCCGCTGGGAGCGCGGTCGGCCTCCAGTGATTCCTTCTCGTCCTCGTCGCCGCCGCCGCTGGGAGCGCGGTCGGCCTCCCTCGTTGGGATTTTGCTTTGTGGCCCCTTGGCCTCTGCGGCCTCCTGAACTGTGTGTTTTTTTTTTTTTTTGGATTTCCCACTGACTCCCCTGAACTGTGGACTGTTTTTTCCCCTGCTGTTTTTTGTTTTGTCATAGCTCCTGGACTGTTCCTTGTTTCGACCCCCTGTTTTGGACTGTCTCCGGCCTTGTGCCGTCGCCTTTTGTTCTGGTCCTGTGTTTTTGTTTTCTTCCTGTACGGGTTTGATTTGTTTTGTTCACGCCCTGTGATTTCTGTTTTGCTCCCTGTCTTTGTTTTTGTTTCGGGCCCTCCCTCCTGGTCCCCCGCCTCCCGCCCTTGTCTGGTTTTGTTTTCTGGTTTTGGCCGTCGGGAGCCGGCCTTTGAGGGGGGGGTACTGTCATGTCCTGGGCCGTTGGCCCAGCGTTTTGTGTTAGTTTATTTCCTAGTGTTGTGATATGTCTGCGTCTCTGTCCTGAGTCTGTGCCTGTTCCCCGTGTTTAGTCAGTATGTTCCTTGGTTTGTCACTTCCTGTTTATTTTGACAGTCTGGTTTTCCTGTGCTTTGTGTTCAGCTTTGCTTCCCCTGTGTAATTAGTTTCATTTGCCTCACCTGTTGTTCCCTGCTGTTTCCTCTTGCCCTGATTACCCAGTGTGTACTTAAGCCCTCAGTTTTGTTTTGTTCTCTGTGGCGTCGTTGATGTTGTGTGCCCGTGTGTTCCCTGTGTTTGCCCGTCGTCTCCCTTCCAAGATTTTTGTATTTGTTTTTCCCCTGCTTAAATAAATCCCTTTTAAGTTACGCTGACTTCTGGAGTCCTTCGTGTCAGCCATTCCTCGCCTGTTTCCTCCCCGGCCATGACAATTTGAGGACATTTTTAAATTCTGTAAGTGTAAATCAAAGTTTGTTTTATGATTTCCTTTTTCTATTGCAATAACTGTTAAAAGTGTTAAGTGTTATTTCAGGTGCCATTTTGTCTACATTCTATGTTCTTCATTTGTCTTTTGCTCTTCTTCACTTTTCTCCTCCTACCCTCTTTCATGTCCCTTCATCTCCCCGATCTTCTGTTTTTCTCTCTATCATATCTCCGGCTGCTCCTCCTCTCTGCTCTCCTTTTCTTACCACTTGCTGTCAGATAATCTCTTTCCTCATACCATCTTTTCTTTCTACAGCCTCTTTTTCTCTCCTTCCTTTTACCCATTTATTTCTATCTCTCCATTTTTTAACCTTTTACCTTATCTTCTTCACAACAGTTCATCTCCCTCCTCTCGCTGCCCTTGTCTACCTCCTTCATTCTCCTAAAGTGTAATCTTTATCTTCTCCTCTTCCTTCCTCTCTGTTTGTTGTTCATACATCCTTCTTTTCTTGCAGACTATTTCTTATCCTTACCATCTTTACATCTTTTCCTTCCTTTGATTTTTCTTCCATGTCCTTTTTCCCATCTTAAGTTCCTTTCTTTTCCATTCCCCATTTTGTCCTCTTTTTTCCTTCTTCCCTCATTTTTTCATTTCTTATTTGCTCCATTTCTTTGTTTCTTCCCATATCAGTCACCTATCCCCTCTCTTTTCTTCTTTTCTCTCATCTCATCTTCTGTTATTCCAGCTTTAACTCTTCTTTTTTACAGTGTTGTTCCTCTCCTCTAATTTATCTCCTTATCACTCTTTTCTCATCTCTTCTTTCTCCTCCCCTCTGTTTTACCTACGGTACCTTTTTTTATCTACCGTTTGTCACCTCTTACATTCTCTCCTTAATTTATTCTTTTCTCTTCTCTCCTTTCCTTCCCTCTTCCTTTTCATTTCCTCCCACATCGTTCCTCTACTGTGTAATTTCTATCTTGTCCTCTTCTTTCTCTTTTTTCCTCACCCCTTCCTTCATGTCCTAATTCTCTGTTATTCCTCTTTGCTCATTTTCTCACCTTCTTTTTCTTCCCGGTGATCCCCTTTCTTTCTCTATCCTCCTCTTCTCACTCATCTCACATCACCTCATTTTCTCTCCATCCCCTCTCCTTTCTCTTCCTTGCCCTCTCCCACTCTTCATTTCATTTATCATCCCTCTTTTCCTACTTCCTCTTTTCCTTCCTTCTGCTTTCAACACCTCCTCTTTCCCTTTTCTTCTCTCGTCCTCTCCTTATCACCTTTCTCCTTTTTTATCTAACCCCCTTCTTTTGTCTCTTTTCTATTTTCCACTGCATCTCTTTTCTATTTTCTCTTTAACTTTCCTTCGCCCTCATCTCCCTTGTCCTTCCTTTTCTCTTCCCTCCACACCTTCTCCTCTCCTTCCTCTCTTCGCTTCTCCTCTCCTCTCTGCTGGGTCGCCGCGCTTGTCGCGGGTGATAATCCATGTCACGGCGGCTGATTGGGGATTAGGACTAGCAGTTTATTCACGGCAGGCAGAATGATACAGCGCTTAGTGGCACAGGCTCCCGCGGCAGCCGCTCTCTGCTGAATTAGCAACATGTTTGAATGAGATAAAAGAGACAGCTTACCCCACCGCACTCCACCACCTAATCCCTATACAGCTGTGAAATGAGCCGGGCCGTACGCACCACACCTAGACCCACTCTGGCTGCCTCTCGCTCTTCCTCTCTTTCTCTCTCTCTCTCTCTCTCTCTCTCTCTCTCTCTCTTTCTTACACACACACACACACACTTGCCCAGACTATTTATACTATACCTGCCTGCACATACACACATACTCAGAGCAAACTCTAATTCCAAACCCTGAGAGCACATACCTCCACCAAGACTGCACAATCCCTTGAATGGTTATTCAGTGAAAGAATGTTTGGATTTTTATTTATTTTTTTTTTAAATCTGGAACTACATCAAAATATAGTCACGTCCACTTTCACTCATGTAAAACTGACTGAAATTAGTTTTGGACACCACCTTCATGTGTCATGGGTTTATTACCTCACCCACCGACAGGTGGAGGAAGGTCATGTTTTCGGTCGTGTCTGTTGTGGTGATCTGGGTCACAGTCTCGATCCAGGATGTTGTAAAAGGATTCTTTACCATATTCACATAATTGTGTCTAACCTTATATGGATAAGTCTCAATCCTCTAAAAAGAATTAAAGTGCAACATAATAAGTTCCGTCTTACAGCAAAATTTGTTCTTGATCAAAGGATGATTCCAGATCTAATGATCCAGAATGCTGAAAATTATTATGACTGAGTATTGGGTGGTATCTATTGGGTGGTATCTATTGGGTGGTATCTATCACAGTATAGTATGGGCACATAAAAAATTTGGGGTGTGTGAAGTATGCGCTCTACTGGGTGCCTTTCTAATGAACTGAGCAAAATTTCAAATGTGTCACTTGCTGTCCTGTTACACTTGGCAGAATCACCCAGCATGTATCCTGTGCCTGGCAGCACTGTGTCTGTCTTTAATTATCCAATGAATAAAAGGCAAAAAAGTTTGTTTAAGGCTAATTATATACAGTATCAGGATAGATTTTGAATGTAAGCTGTGTAAATTTAAAATACATTTTAAAAAATGCAAATTTTAGCATAAGGTCTCATATCAAACAGGGAACCAGTACAAGGTATCTGATACCAATGTTAAATAAATAAGTTCAATGTGATGAAGAGACTGGGAATCATTCTGCTGTTTAACATCAGGCTTAACTTAAATATTGCTTTCCAAACTTTGTAAATATATCCAAGAATCTACATTTTCTAAATTAGTGTCTTTTAATATATGATAAAAGACAACAGGACCAAGATAAAAAAAAATTAATAATAGGAAAAATTATTTACATTATTTACACTTGCACTAGTCTCATTTCAGCTCATTGTGAGAGCCATTCCTGCATACTGCGGTTATCATGGCTGACACAGACAGCTCATTATATCCCATAAGTGGAATAACAGCTTCCAAACAAGTATTAAACCGACCATAACAAGAATGAGAACACGCAGCAAAAGAAGGGGAAGTTGACAGGGACACCATGCTCTTCAGGGTGCTGCAGGAGTGTCAGCTCACTTGACCACAGTGTGGTCTATTGCAGACAAACAAACAAACAAAAAACCTGTTGGCCTGCAGGTATGAAATACCTCCAAACTGTTGATCTTTTGTTGTTAGCGTCCTCCATGCTGTTTGCTCTCCTGCTAGGAATTAATGTACAACTGCTAGCTCATCCTTGTCACTGACCCCTGATATAGCTGTTAGG
This sequence comes from Archocentrus centrarchus, assembly GCF_007364275.1. Classification (NCBI taxonomy): domain Eukaryota; kingdom Metazoa; phylum Chordata; class Actinopteri; order Cichliformes; family Cichlidae; genus Archocentrus; species Archocentrus centrarchus. Next base: position 31,138,391 of record NC_044349.1, on the reverse strand, counting down.
GTCATACTCATATCCAAAGACAGGATCAGTGTATCCCCTAGTATTTACTAAAAGAAGCGTTCTTCCTGCTTCAGATTTGGGGGGTGGCTATGTATGACATTAAGCATGATAGGTAAGCATACAGTAAAGACAATGAGTCTGTGTTACCTTATTTAACACAAATTGGTGAATTTTCCTCTTATTTCTGAAGTTGTGTTAAACTCATCCATCAGGGATACTGAGTTAGACGCACGGATGCTGTGATACACAAGAGTCCCCACACTGTCCACAGAAAATGACTCCTAGGCTTCACTTTGGTTAATCTGAGTCAGTGAACTGGACCTCTCAGCCATGTTTGTGTTTATATTTGTTTATATGTATTTTTAATGGAATTACTATGGTCTACTATGAGGTACAGACTGTTTAAGAAGTTTGTACTTCAGTTGTGGCGCGTGAAACTAGTATTTTATTGTTCTGTTATTTAGCACTAATTAGCAGATATGTGTGTATGTGCATTGCACAAGTACATGATGTTTAATGTTTACATAAGTTTATAATGCAACTTACTGGCCAAACTTGTTAGCATTGCCTCTGTACATAACCACACTGAATCTTAAATCAAGTAATCAATATGTGATCGAAGTTCAGACTTGCAGCTTTAATTTGAAGCCTTTACAAAAAATTTTGCATTAACTGTTTAGGAATAACAACCATTCTTAAAGAAGCTCCACCCACATTTCACAGCTCAAAAGTAATTGGACACTTGACTGACAAGTACTTTCATGGCCTGTTGCATCATTATTTCCTGACAAATTAAGCTGATAAAATAACTGTAGTTGAGTCCAAGTGTCGAACCCGTGTTATGTATTTGAATTATGCATGATTGTATTATGTATTTATTCATTACACTTATTTGATAGCTGTTCACTGGAACTCTCAGATAGTTCAAAGAAATGTCTACAAAATTGAGGGAGGCCACCATTAGACTGAGAAAGCAAGACAAACATATCAGAGAGATACCAACAACTTTACAAGAACACATAAGACAACTGAAGTGTTTGTCAAGAAACCTGTCACAGAGGCACGTGCATCATTGTCAAGGTCTGCTATCAATTTCAGAAACGTAAATACAGACGTTTTACAACAAAATGCAAATCACAGGTTACACTCAAGAATAGTAAGACCAGATTAGGTTTTTGCCAGAAAACATCTAAAAGAGTCTCCACAGACCCTGATGTAACCCTCCCCGTATATCCAGGCTTGGGACCAATGCTAGGAGTACACTGGCTTGTGGCCCCCTGTGGTTGGGCGGTCAGTAGAACCAACCTATGAGTGTTTATTGATGATGTTAGTGCTGATCGAAGTAGCAGGATGAATTCTCATGTGAATTGTGGGTTCTAGACTTCAGGCAATCCTTGACTGCAAAGGATTTTCATCCAAACTAATACATAATTAAGACACATAATCCTTATATTTAAAATTATGTTAGTTTTCCAATTATTTTTAAGCCTCTGAAAATGGAGAACCTGTGTATAAAAACAAGTGTCATTCCTAAACAGTTAATGCTAAATTTTTGTAAAAGCCTTTGAACTAAAGCTGAAATTCTGCATGTCAGTCAGGTGGTCCATTATAAAAAAATTGTATCATTATCCAAGAACTTCTGGATCTTACTATATTACCAGGTTTCTGAATATAGTATGTATGTATATATATATATATATATATATATATATATATATATATATATATATATATATATATATATATATATATATATATATATATATATATATATAATCTAATTATAATGAGATCATAGGCTGGGATTTAGTTTTCTGTATCCAGTTGTAAATCCTTTTAGAGGCTACCTTAGCAGAAAGCTCTGGACAGCTGAAAGTTGACTTGATTTGTTGTTTGTTATTTTCCACATGTGATTAAGCTCTAAAAATAGCCCATCATTGGAGAAAAACTTAAAAACTACCAGGAGACAAAGTGTGGCCCATTTTGTTAATGCTTTTGGCCAGAAGGAATTGGCCATCTCCACCAATAAGCCCTGCTGTATATCTCACTTCATTTGGCCAGTGTTGTGTCAGCAAAATAAGGCAGGGAAATAATAATGTGTGGCTATCTACATATGGAGAAGTAATGAAGGAGAGAGGGGCAGCGGGGAGAGAGGAGAATGAGTGCAGGAGTGGAGAATTACAGCTGATATTAGAACTGTAGGATTTGCAGTCGTCTCCTACAACACGAGTAGAGCAAAGGTGATTCACCTAAAAAAAGCAAAGCAAGCATTTTATTCTTCCCTGCCTTATCAGGGGAAGAAAACACTGACGTGTGCTGCAGTCATGTTTAATTTGCACGTCTTTGCATCTCTAAATTGGTCTCCTGTAAATTCCATCCATCCATCAGATGCCAAACTAACATTGCCACAAGTTGTTTTGGGGGTTTTTTTGTTGTTGTTGTTTTTTTGTTGGTTTTTTTTTTTTTACCCTGAGTGGCGTGTGGAGTTGCAGCACATTTCATCATATAAATGTACCCAAAAAGTTATCTGACACTACTTTTGTCACCAGCAGGACAGATGAGTGGGACAAGGTTTCCCAAGGGTTTGACTTTCAAAATCTTCTTTCACTGCTGCTCATTTTTCCCCAGATCGGAAATATCCAGGTTAATTCTGACAAAGATCATCCTTGGTTGCAGCACTATTTCATCAGAAAGTGTGAGATGGTGTCCTGAACTGAAGGCAAACATCATGGGGAGTATTTTGACAAAAGTCTAACTGTGAAATCTGCCCCTGGCTGCTGTTAATGAGAGCAGGGTAGCACACGGTCTGGTTGATTTGTTAGTGATAAACATGCAGCTTCTCAACCTTTTAACCCCAAAGGGGAACAAAAAAGTTACTCAAAGGCAGAACTAGTAGAGATAGTGAATAACAACAACAAGCTGTCAGAAAATAAAGTATGTTACACCACTCTTTAATCATTCATTATTGTTATTATTAATCTCTGGCTCTCATCCTCTTTTGTCCTGTCCCCCTCTCCTCACCCCCAGCAGGTAGATGGCAGACGGCTGCCCCTCCCTGAGCCTGGTTCTGCTGGAGCTTTCTTCCTGTTAAAGGGAGTTTTTCCTTCCCACTGTTGCCCGGTGCTTGCTCACAGGCGGTCGTTTGATTGTTGGGTTTTCTCTGTATTATTGTAGTTTCTGTACTTTATAATATAAAGGCAAAGCCTTGAGGCAACTGTTGTTGTGATTTGCTGCAATATGAATAAAACTGAATTGAAATGAAGTTATTGTACCTTTAGGGAAACAGCAGCTTGTCACTTGGGCCGTACTCTCCAAAGAACTACTGCTGCACACTTGACACGGGAATCATATTAGTTGCCCTTTTGGATGAAACAATCCAAAAAAGAAAAAAAAAAAAAAAAAAAAAAAAAAGAAAAGAAAAGAAAAATGTTTATTCATTGATACATTTGGCTTTATAACTTAGACTCACCAATTACCCTAACATAGGCTAAATAAAAGAATCAACCCCTGCAGTGATAACAGGTGAATTTTGTTGCTAAGAAGAAGGAAACTATCCATAAAGACGAAAAGTGTTTTGTTTATTGTTGTTGTTTTTCCAGGCAGAAAACTGTTCTTTGATGCTGTAAAGGTGGACATTTTAACATGGGACTATATGGAGATTGACTCTCTTTTGGAGGTCAAGTGGCTATTAGAAGAACTGCACCTCCACACTTGCTTAATTCCTCAGTTCCTTAGATTGCTGCGGGCAAGATACCAGACAGATACTGAATAAAATTGGTCAGAATGTATCAAATGTTTTTAATTTAACTTGAAAAGATATTTTACAGACTTTCTTTTTGTATTAGGCTGAACATAGACAATCCCCTAGTACCTTAAATTCAGATTCAGATATTAATTTTGCCTGGGAGTTGAAAGTACATCAGTACTAAGCTAACATCCATTCTCGTGCAGGAAATACAACTTCAAAGAAATGTTGAGTCTGCTGGGTGTGTAAATATCAAAGTTCACCACATCAGCACGGTGATGATGTAGCCAGTGTTGCTTCTACTGCTTCCTATACTGCTGTCAAGTGTCCAAATGGAAAAACATTAAATTAAATCTTCACTCTTCACGCCATCATTACCAGTCTGAGTGTGTATCATTTTGTGACTTTGATACAGATAGAAATCAAACTGCAGGCTGAAAAATCATTGCTGATTAGAGCTGTTAGAGGATCGTGCGCTCTCTGTGGCAGTATGCTTCTGTGTAGATCTGTTTGTTTTCTCACCTTCTTAATCAGTCTGTGAGACCATCTATCCCAGAGCTCAGAGGCCATGTCAGTGTCACCTCCGCTTCGCCGCAGCCTCAGAGTCATCTTTGGTTACCAGTGGATAAGCACTTTCCCCCTGATTGGTTTAGCCAGCGTCTCTTAATATCATATTGATGATAATTTCTCTGTAATGCGCCATTTGCACTAATTGTGATGCAGGGAGTGAGTAATGGCATGTGACTGCAGCCGCTCCCCAGCCACTCCTCAACACTTAATCTCCTGATTGTCCCAGAGAGACGAAACGTGACAAGATCGCCATAAACAATCTGCTTTCCTCCTGAACACACACACACACACACACACACACACACACACACACACACACACACACACACACACACACACAGAGCTCTTCCTCCGTTCACCCCTCTACATCTGACCTCTGTGCTACCTTACATTTCTCTGCCTCCCTCCTTCACAGTTTTTTCTCTTTTTTTAATCTTTTGTTTTGCTTAAGGCCATTTCATTTCTCCCCCTCTGCTGCCTTGACCTTATAAAATTTTATTATTTTTTTTTTTCATTTCAGGGTAGTCCGTGTGTTGAACAGCGTTGGAGAAATGCTGTTTTCTTTCTGTTTCGTTACAACTGTCTGTCTCAACATTTTTCCCTTAGTTAACATGTTGAAAAATCACATCTGTTTCAGTTTGGCCATCCATAAAGTCTCATGTCTTTATACAGCTTTATAAACTTTGTTCAACAAACAGATATGCTGTAAGAAGATTTACAGTCACTTAACCCTATAACCCTATAAATTTTTTGAAACTGACAAATAAAAAAAATTAAAAGAAATTAAATATCAATTTAAACATTAAAGCCGCAAGCGGCGATGAGCGGGCCCTCGCACCCGGCGCGCGTCGACCCCTGGCGCGCTCCAGCCAAGCCGCGCGTCGACCCGTGGCACGCTCCAGCCGAACCGCGCTCGGAGGTTCTCGCAGACGAGAGAGTAGCTGGCTCACCCGGCTGCTGACGGCTCAGCAGGCTAGCCGTACTTCGCGTCGATCGTCTCCCGCTCCCACTAGGTGGCGTCGGTGAGTGCCCACTAATTAATATGTCACAATGCTCTATGTAATGCCTGCAGCCATCAATGAAACTGTAATGACCATAGGATGATGAGTATCAGTGTCCTACTGATTTCCTGTTGCCACTAGGTGGCGTTATGAGTGTGAAACAAAGCTGATAGAGGGGTGTGTCCAGTCTCCCTTACCCTCCCATTAAGCCTGTGAAGTTTGAGGCACATCGGACAATGTATGTCAGAGATGTAACAATTTGGTGCACTGTGGTATATGAGTAAAATCCCACATTTAGAGGGTTGCTACGGCAACAGCGTTCAATATTCTACAAAACCATGAATATCTTTTGATGGGCTACTTGTGTAGATGATCTGGAGCCATTTTGGTGTGACTGGATGAAAAGCTGTAGTAGAAGATGATTCAAATAGCAGGCCTGAAAAATGTGAGAAATGCTGCAAAAATGAAACCTTAATTAGAACATGTCAGGCTTCCTGTTGGATTTCGGCTATCGGTCCAAGAGACTTTTTTGTACGTCTTAGGATGTTACTTCAGCATGCACGATTTCAGGTACACAGACCAAGCACTGCCCTGGGGCTGATGTTTAGAACCTATCTGGGCCTGAAATGGAAAAAAAGTCCAAATTCAGAGGGTTGCTACGGCAACACCGTTCAATATTCTACAAAATCATGAATATCTTTTGATGGGCTACTTGTGTGGATGATCTGGAGCCATTTTGGTCTCACTGGGTCAAATGCCCTAGGAGGAGTTGAGGCAAAAAGGCCTGGAAAAGGCGAAAAATGCTGCAAAAATGACACTTTAAAGTGAACGTGGCTGACTTCCTGTTGTGTTTCGGCTATCGGTCCAAGAGACTTTTTTGTAGATGTTAGCATTTTACATCAGCAGGCACATTTTCAGGTACATAGAGAAAGCACAGCCCAGGGGCTGATGTTTAGAATCTCTGTGAATTTGAAATTGAAAAAAGTCCAAATTCAGAGGGTTGCCATGGCAACACCGTTCAATATTCTACAAAACCCTGAATAACTTTTGATGGGCTACTTGTGTAGATGATCTGGAGCCAATTTGGTGTCACTGGGTAAAATGCCCTAGGACAAGTTCGTTCAAATAGCAGGCGTGGAAATCGCAAAAATTGACACCTTCAATTGAAGATGGCCGACTTCCTGTAGGGTTTAGGGTATGGGTCCAAGAGACTTTTTTGTACGTCTTAGGATGTTACATGAGCATGTACATTTTCATACATGTAGATAAAACGTAGCTCCGGGGCTACTCAAAAAACTTGCTATTTTAAGATATTCCGAGCTGCCACTAGGCGGCGCTCTAACGTTTATGGACTTTATGCATATGAGTGTGTTCAGGGCAGCATGCTTATCACACCACTGAAGTTTGAGCCAGATTGGGCAAGTTGGCTTTGAGTTACAGCCATTTTTGTGTTCATGGCGAATCATCGAACTTTGCCGTCCCATAAGGGTCACGCCCTTTTGTCAAAAACTCACAGTTTTGAAAACACAGTAAGTCCAACTTCTTAAGGCTTTCCAGGTGAAATTTGAGATGGTTCTGCTAAACCACCTTGGAGCTGGACCTCCAAGTGTAAAATATGACATTTCCTGTTCCCACTAGGTGGCGCTGCGACTGATATTAAATATTGTCATATGTATGTGTTCAGGGGGGCACCCTCATCCTACTGGAGAAGTTTGATGCACATTGGATCATGTAGGTATGAATGAGAGGCAATCAAAATTTCATGGCGAATGATCAAAGTTCAAAGGGGCATAAGGACCCCTCCCCCTTGGCAAAAACTCACCATTTTCGAGATTTAGATTCCCCTGGGGGTGTAGGTTAGACAAACCAAATATGAAGATGATAACGTCTAAAACCTCTGAGTTATTAGAAAAAGTGTGAGGGCTGCAAATCGCCAAATTTGCATAATTAATTCAAAATGGCGGACTTCCTGTTGGGTTTAGGGCATGGCTCCAAGAGGATTTTTTGTGCGCCTGGACATGATATACATGTGTATGAAGTTTCATTCATGTACGTGAAACACAGCGGTGGGGCTCCAGTTTAGGGGGCGCTAGCGAGCCATTTGGGCGCGCCCTTGCCCGAGCCCATTAAAATACTTAAATTTTCACCAGGTGTGACGCATGTGCAAAGTTTCATGAGTTTTTGAATATGATAAAGCCCCCAAAAAGCCAATTCATTTGCCTGAATAATAATAAAAATAAAAATAAAAAAAAAAATAAAAATAATAAACGAAGCAATTACAATAGGGCCTTCGCACAGTTCGTGCTCGGGCCCTAATTAAGTTTTCAGAATTTGTATCAAATTTGCTACATTTTGTATTTTTGCGCCGTTTATTGCTTAAAATGCATTGTGAAATTTGTTTATTTTAAGTCACAGGGTCTCAGAAACTCATGAATCAAACATGAAACACTTGATGATGCACAGATTCAGAAAATCAGTGGAACGGCTGCAATTTAAAGGCAGGGCATCTCAAAAAATTTGAATTTCATGAATTTGATGATTTTGGTTTAAAACTCATGAAAATTAGAAATCCAGTATCTCAGATCATTAGAATATTTCCACAGATCAATCAAAAAAAGGATTTCAAAATGTTAATTTATACACTAAATACTTGGTTATTAGCTTTGTTGGTTTGGTCAAAGACTTCCTGTAAGTAGGATTTGAAAAAAAAAAAAAAGAGAATTTTTTTTTTTTTTTTTGTCTTTGAATGGTTTTGTTGTTTTTGGTTTAGTTTTGTTATAGCATGAACATTTGAATGTCTCTGAATGACAGCATGCACATATGTGGATCCCAAAGATGGATTTCTCTAGTGAGATGCAGACTGGTGGGAATCCACCTTTAGGAAAAGTAGTGATATATGTCAATTTTTTCTGAATTTAATTCAAGCTGATGGCGAGTCCACTCTGATACTTTCAGGTATCAGTCACATTAACACAAAGACCAATGGTGGCAGCTACACAGACTCCATTAGTCTGAATTTAATTTTGACCTAACCTAACGGAGGAGTTGGATCTGATCTCAAAGCAGGAGGACCCGTGAAGACCTTTCACTCCTTTGTGTGTTTTCCGACATGTGAGCTAAATGAATCCTGATTTTTTCTCAAAGAAGTAACCACAAAGACAGTTTGTCTACTCTTACAGACACATATAACTAGATATATATGCTAATACCACTTAACCAAATGAAATCATATAATTGGCCATAGCAGTTTAACCTTTGAACAATGAATTACTGTGTCTGTGCTCCATATGCAAACCATTTACATAAGAGTGCATAATTTAACTGCACCCTTTTTCATCGTGCTACTAAATCCTCCTCATCTATCTCACTGCCCTTTGTGTTCACAGACACTGAACACACAGCAGTGAACCACCTGATTTTTTTTCTCCTCTTTATCAGAGCTTTGGGTGTGAAATCGATGTAAGTGACCCATCTTTAGCCCTGCGAGGGGGAGAATATCAAGTCTAAATGGAGGGAGAGCAGCAGAAGGAAGAAAACCTGGAGAAATGATGACGATAATCAGAGACACATAAAACTCAACTGGTCTCAGTGGAAATTGCTGCCTTTGTTTATTAAATTAATGTGGACTGATTTAGATCTCTTTTTGTGTGTGAGGAGAGGATATCTGAAAATTCAAAGAAGAAGAAAATCTAAATTTTTATCAGATCGTTTTCTCTTTCTCCTTCCTTCTCTCTGAGCTGGGAAAGAGAATGAAAGGCTGGTTGGGGGTGTAAAAGAGAGTGCAGAGAGTAGAATCAGTGACTGTAACCCCAGGGGAGGCTCAGCCCATCGGACCTGATTCCCAGGCCATCTCATCGTTCCTAGTCCGGCTGTGATTTAGGAGGAAAGCGGTGTCAAAGCACCCATAAATCCTCTGTGTGCCGAAAGCGTCCCAATCTCAATCTGTCAGTGACACACTGGTCAGCTGGTAAATACTTCTTCATGTGATCACACACAGGAACACACACACACACACACACACACACACACACACACACACACACACACACACACACACACACACACACACACACACACACACAAAACAGTTTTGTTTGTGTGCATGAACATCTACTTTCCCAGTTCTACATGAGGAAGCTGCTCCTGCTGAAGAGACAGGTTTGCAATATGAGCAGCGAAAGCACAGATGTGCAAACACACACACACACACACACACACACACACACTGCCTGCACAGGTTATGGGCATTTTTAATGGCTGTTATCTTTACAGCAAAAACGAGGAAGATCAAAGCAGATAATGACAGTCAGGTGAGTATATGTATGTGTTTGATGAGAGGAGCTGCTGTAGGTTAAATTGTAAACATAAATATAAACATATATAAAGCATTCTTCCTGTTGCCCATCACTGTGTAGCTGATCAGTAACAGACATTCTAGGCTCCTTACATACGAAACCCTGTAATGGAAGGGTGTCAGACTCTTTTTCGTTCATGGACCAAAATCATTTAATGAACTATTGATTTACACAATCAATAATGATCAGCCTGATATGTCTAAAAAAATAAGTACAGTTTTTGGATATATGTCTGCTTTTCCACATTCAGTTCCTCAGCTGTGATTACAAAGAAACACTGAGGTTGTAAAATAAGGAAACATCAGGATCTCCTTGTATTAGCAGCATTTTCTTTAATTGTTCGATATGTTAGACTTCTGGCCCGAAATAAGAACAGATCAGACAACCGCCCTAATGATGTGATTCACTCTTAACACATAACAAAATGCTTCCTCGTATAGATAAAAGTACAGGAGGTTTTAATATGCACTGATAATAATGATGCTAATAATTGCTAGCTAGTGAGCTAACAAGCATTGCTGGTATTGGGGTTTCTCATGTGACATCATGTGTACATTGCTCAAGAGTTGTCCACCATATTGGGTGCGATACACCCACTGGTTGCTCGGGGAAAAATGTGTATTCCCTGACATGTTGGCAGTGATTCCAGGAGGTTACTGGCTCTCACTGGGGGAAATTTATGGGCGCAGCACCAAAAACCTCCTGGTGATTGTTTTGGTTGCCAACAGATTTCAACACTTGCCTGTAGGATTACATGTTTGTCTGCAAATACTCAGTATCTACTAGTTACTGAGTAGTACAATTTGGAAACGGAGACGTCCACAGCCAGTAGTTTTCACCGCTTCACTAAAGATTGGAGAATAGCTGACCAGTGTTTGTAGACAAGCCTGTCACTTCCATTCAAACTACGACTGCAGCAGTATGCTAGTGATGAAGCAATCACAAGAGGATTTTTATCCAACGGTTAGTGAATACACATTTTTCCCCAGTGACAGATGGTTGCCATGGATTCACTGAGAGGCCTGTATGGATGGGTTTTTACTGTTCATTTTCCATCAACCTCCCGCAAACACTCACAACCAGTCAGGAATGCTCATTTTTCCCTCACAAATACTGAGGGGGACCTGTCAGAGGCCTTATTCACTTGATCCAATGTTGTCATCATGACTGTTACACAAGTTAGAATTACTTGATTACTGGTCACATGTCTGCAAAACCTCAATAACCACTCATTATATGTGTTTATGTATGTAAAATTTTCTTCACTGTAGAAGTATCATGTATGCTCAGAGGTCACAAAATCATAGCATGACAGTTATGCACTTCACAAATGTGTATGAAATGCATATCTTGTATTTAATGAAAGTGTACTAACACAAGTATCTGAAACACAATATGTGTATTCTGTTATAATCACTGAAAAACTACAATAACAGCAAAGTAAAAAAACTACTACAGGGTCCTACTCGATGAAAAGATGAAAAAGGGGAAGAAAGAATGAAAAATGAAAGAAGAGAGGGGAAACCAGCAAAAGACCTGGGATGGACCTGTGGAATTAATACTGAAGGGGACCAAATCTGCTGGGGGACATCCCCTGGAGAAAAAAATACTCTTAAAAGTAATTTTCTTCCAATCCAAAAATTACATTGTAGTTTTTCTTTTCTTTTCTTTTCTTTTCTTTTCTTTTCTTTTCTTTTCTTTTCTTTTCTTTTCTTTTCTTTTCTTTTCTTTTTTCAGAAATCAAACGATGGCTTCTGCTCAATATGGCAACACAACTTGGATAAACCACATGCAGAACTGCAGTACATCTCAATACTAGAACTGGTAGCAATAATAATGCCAAGTTTAGTTATAACTATAATGCATTTGCTAACGATTGCTTGCTATGTTCGTGTGCAGTTGCCTATTGTAACGTATTTAATATAATTATGGTTCTGGAATGCACAGAGAAGAAAATGACATAAGACGTAAAACATATGACATAAGAAGCAAAGCTTTAAAACATCCTAGCAAGGACGGGGGTAAAGCCCACCCCGGCTGTCATAGGGTGAACTGCAGGGTGCCCACTGGACTGGTCAGTAGTCGATCACAGGGCTACCCATGAACAAAAATGGAAAAGACAGAAAAAGAAATAAAGGAGGCAAAAATGCCCAAATAACGCCCAATGAATCTTTTGAGTGTCGATTCTTAAGGTACACCAACCAGTTTAAAGGCATGAAAAGAGGGTTGTGTGAAGAATGCCAGTCCATTTTTAGGAGTTTTAGAAGGTTGCGCTGTACTGCAAACTCCGCATTTTGAAGCAGTCATTTGGTTTGCTTCTTGTTTCTCTTCCTCTTCTTGTGGAACTTTATGAACATTTGTGGTCTCACAAAGTTAACAGGGTGTTTTAGTTCAAGCAAGGTTACAATGAGACAACGGCTCCTCTTACAGGAAACTTCACCCATTACGTTATTAACCTTTATCTGGACCCTAAAGGCTGCTATCACACAGTTAAACAGTTGCGCAGACACTGACCTCAGGGTCTTTGGCCCTCATCTTTAATTTAATCCAAAGTCCATCTGTAGACATGCATAAACAAACATGCATGTCCTCAGTCAGATGTGTATAGAGACATCCTCGTGTAGATCAATAACCCCCATAGATTGTCAATTACGCTCTGGAAGGGGAATGAATGGGATTTGCATATATATAGAGCCAGGTTTACCCATGCGCTCACAGGACGTCTTGAAACTGCTGCCCTCAGCATGCTGACCCCACCCCCCACCCCCCACCCCCCCACCCACCCACCCACTGGGGAGGGGGGAGGAGGGACATAGGAGGTGACAGGAGGTGAAATAGCAACACCTGAGATATTATAGCACAAATCCTCATTATACAGTAGACCAACATTATCATTTGATTAAACTCATGGTAATCAGATTGTTGTGAGTATGGTGTGTTAGAGAAAGATGATGCATGGCAGAGGTTCTAAGATTTACTTCAGACATTGTTTTGTTGGTTTGTTTGATCAGGATCCCCATTAGCATCATCTTCCTGGGATCCTACACACTCAAACCAGCATCCACAGCACATCAACATAAAACAAGCTGGTCCTGCTCATACGGATAGCTCTTAATTTCCCAGAGAGAACAGAAAACTACCATATAACAGCATTTATACAGAAAAAATAATCATTCTAAACATTTCTCATCCTCCAATAGAATTTCTGTTTGATTGTGTTACTACATGTACCATTCACATACATTTACTTGACAAGTTGGGGTGTGATATTTCAATCAGACTGATCCTCTTCATATACATTCCACTATGGTTTGAATTGTATTTCACATCACAGCTTGCATTTCTTCTCTCGTCCTGTCTTCTACTGTTAGTTTTAGTTGCTCTGTGCGATCACTCATCTATCGGTGTGTGTGTGCGCACGCATGTGTGTGTTTTTCTGTGTACCTGAGTCACTGCAGAGGCATCAGGGGCCAATTAGCAGGGTGGATTATGTGTCTGAACTCTGCTCCGGAGGGAGGGAACCAAACCACAGTGTGAGGAGGGGTTGTGAGAGGGGGGCTCACCACACGGAGCCACAAAAATTACACCCGCACCAAACACATCACTTCACTATACCAGTAATGGATTAGCTGTCATCACAGCGGTGTGTGTGAGTGACAGATGTGATATCTGTCGGCTGTTCAGAGCTGCAAATGTGTGTATATTTACACTACTGTATGTGTGCGTGTGCAGGTGAGAGACAATGACGAATCGAGAGAAGGGCAGCACATAAACGTCACTTTACATTTGTTTGATTAATGCTTTTGTTACAATAAGTGCATTCCTTTAAAAGTGTCGTGGTGATCAATTATATAATTCATCAAACAACAGAGCATTTAAATGGGGAGAATTTGCAGCTTCTTTTGTCCATGTAGTAATATTTGATGTCTGAACTGCAACTTTGTTCCATCTTTTAAAATTTGTCATTTGCCTTTTTTTGGTGTCTGTTCATTCATTGTTTAAGCTGAATGATAAATACCTTGCCTTTAATCCAAAAAGAACAAAAAAAAAATGAAAAATTAATGATGTCTCTGTTTTGTATTTGTTTTGTTTTAATTGTTTTGTGTCAGTTATTATTTCTTCTCATTTTAATAATCTTTCCTACCTGCAAATAGAATTTGGCTCTAAACACTTTAAATTAATAATGTGAGTTTTGTGTTACTTCTGTGCTGTGATGTACTTAATTTATCAACTTTTGTTGTATTTTCATACACAAAGCAGTGGAAGCAAACCTGTTTTTTTTTTTGTTTTTTTTAATCATATTTTATAAATGAAAAAAAAAACAAAAAAAAAAAACTTTGGGCCGTTTTTGGGTCACAGTGGGAATTCCACTTCATGGAAAAGTGGAGATGGCTAAATACTTATAGACTCCAGATAAGTAACTGAATTCTTTTCTAAGGCAGACCACTCTCCTTTTTTGAGACACTTTTGTCTTACATTTGATTGTTTTTTTTGTTGTTGTTCTTTGTAACCAGGATGGTTTGATAAAATGCTCCTCTGGTGTGCACCTCATTTGGATTACAGTGCTTTTATGAACAACTGTGGCTCCCCAACTCTAGACAAGGGTTGAGGGCTGAACGATCTGTGTGTGGTGTGAGATGGTCAATGGGGACATGAAGCGTTAGCTCGAGCATCAGCGTGTCCAATGGGATTGATCGATTTGTTGTTGATTGCCATAGCGACTCCCAGAGAGTGTGTATAATATCTCTGTTCTTCTTGAGTTGTGTACACGTTAGTTACAACACAGCATCAGTCAGCCGGGGATTTTTTTTTTTTCTTTTTGATCTCAGGGACGTTTGTATTTGTCTCTTTTATTTTTGGATCACAAAACTGAAAAACAAAAAAAGTCATTCCAGCTGACAAGACAAGAAAAGCCACTTCCACGCGAGGGTGACGTTGTGTCAGTGTTGGTGTCATGTTGTGGGGATGCTATCGCTCTGTGGCAGCATCAAGCCAATATTGTCCCCCATTAGGAGGTCCTGCTATGTTAAATCTGCACAGAGTGAGCAGAAGGGATCAGACTCATGGTGTCGGGGGGAGTCAGGGGGTTAATATATGTGTCTGGGAGACAGCCTTTTCATCCCCCTCCTTCCTCCATTCCTCTCTCATTCTCTCCATCTCACCCTCCCTCCAGGCACACCTCTCACTCTCTATCCAATCTGTTTCTTTTTGTCAGTGTTCCTGGGCTGTGATGTAGGGAGGCTTGGTTGACCAGGACACACACACACACACACACACACACACACGCACACACACACACACACACACACACACACACATTCTCACCATGGTGCATTAGACTGGTGATTTCCCCTCCTTCATGCCTATGCTATGGCCTTATTTATCATAATTCATCATTTTACCATACCCACTCCCCTCGCTATTCACATGGGCATTATCATATTGTGGTGTGGCTGCAGGGTACACAGCACAGAGGACTAATGTAAGAATGCAGTGTATCTGAATGAGAGTTCATCCCTTAAATTCCCTCCTCAAACAGCTTTTCGAAGCTTTACAACAAGACATTTTTTGTCAGGGAAATTTAGGTATGAACAGCAAAAAAGAAAATCAGCTAAGGATATGTAAAGTATATTTCTGATCCTATAATATGCTGCCTCTCTATTACTGGAGCTTCAGCCAGCGACAGCATCCGTCCTACCAAAATGGTACTGTGAAGAATCACGGGATACATTGTTTAGATTTTTTAAAAATACCGTACAATTAAGGTGATTATAATTAACTCTTTTAGTGGGTTTTTGCATTTGTACATTTTAGTCTCTGGAGACATATATGCTCAACATATGATTATTCAAGACATTAGCATTTAAAATGCTGAATTTCTGTCTGCAGCAAATGTACTATTTCAGCACAGTATTTAAATGTTTACATTTATTTTCTTACTATTTCATTTTATAAAATATAGCTTAAGAGATAAGATAACATAAAACTTTAATGATCCCATTATGGGGAAATTTGTGTATTACAGCAGCTCAAGTACAGAGAAGAAGGATAAAATAAAATAAAATAAAATAGAAAACACTATATATATAAAACACAAGAACAGATATCAAAACATTATATACATTTGTAGCAGGTAAATTTGTATACAGCATGCACAGTGTGCTTTATGGGTGGAGGAATGTAAATACATATAAATGTATATGTAATATATGTAAAGGAACACTGTGTGCATGAAGTGATCATTTAACTAATTTTAAATGATTGCTTTTGGTTGTGTGTATTGAGACAGATGAGCGCTGTCAAACTTAACTATACATAATAAACAGTAGGAGGTAGAGAGGTTAAAAATTATGAAGTTAAAAGAGGTTAAAAAAGCTGTCAAATGGCCTGCTCACTCTACCTTTTCAAATGACAGTATTTTGCTATTGGAAATCCTTAAACACAACTGAAATTGTAACGAACTTTGCTTGTTGTTACTAATGAAATACAGTCATGATAAAAAGTACACCCTCTTTAAAGTGATAAAACATTTTACATGCTAGGACATAATAAAAATGATCTGGTCCTTACCAGGTCTGCAAATCAGGTAAACACAACCTCGGATGAACTATGCAACACGACATTACACTGTGTCATTATTTACCTAACAAAAACAAAGACAAAATGAAGACATGCTGTGTGAAAATTAAGTACACCCTTCCTGCCTCCATAGGAATTAAGTGCAGAGGTCTGAGGGATCTTCTTTTTTCAGGGAACTGATTGGTCAGTAAGCAGTGATGTCAGTAAGAAGTGAACCATGTTCATAGTACAGGATTAACCCTGAAGTTAACCAGATAAGTCCAAATCTTGCTTCTTAGTACAGGCCCCAGGTCTGAATATAAGTCAAATACAACCTGAGATGAACAACAAAACAAGACATATGTCATTATTTATTTAAGAATTAATCAAGCCAGAATGCTTACTGTTTCTGGCAGTGAGCAGTAAGATTGTAAGAAGCTACCAACCAGGTGCTAATAATCAAATGCACTTAATTCCATCATTCTACAGAAAAATCACCCTAAGGTCAGACAGTGCAGAGAAATTGCATCAAAACCGAAGAGCTACATCTCAGACTCTACAGGCTTCAGTTAGCATGTTATTGTTCAAGCTCATGAAAGTACGATTAGAAAAAGACGGAACAAGTGTGGCTTGTTTTTGAAGGGTTGGCTTTTTTTCTCTAAAAAGAACATGGCAGCATGGCTTAGGTTTGCAGAGTTGTATCTGGACCAGTGTCCTTTGGACAGATGAGACCAAAGTGGAGAAAAAAAAAAGCCTTCTGCCTTACAACACTTGTTTTTGTCAGCTAGAATGCTAACTGGCAGTTGCTGCAGATGATCTGTGCTTTGTGACATGGTGCGTTATCCTGCTGGAAGCAGCCATCAAACAATGTGTTCACATAAAAGCGATGGATATGGTCAGCAACAATGCATATGTGGGATTTAGACAGTGCTCCATTGGTACTAAGAGGTCGAAAGTTCCCTGAGAAAATATCCTTCACACCATTGTACCATCACCAGCCTGAGCTGTTGATCTAAGACACGATGGATCCATGCGTTCATGCTGTTTATGTCAAATTCTGACCCTATCATCTGAACTGGCCTTACAATTGTGCAACTGGAAATTTAAAAAATATAGCATTGGGTTTAAGGTATTAATATCCTTTACTTTATACCCTCCTGGTAAACACCAAATTCACATTTGGACAGTTTTCAATTGTTTTCAAGTGGATGGATGGATGGATGGATGGATGGATGGATGGATGGATGGATGGATGGATGGATGGATGATGGATGGATGGATGGATGGATGGATGGATGGATGGATGGATGGATGATGGATGGATGGAAAATAAACTCCACTGAATAAATTATCGTCTCTCACTATTAAACCAACAAAGAGTGCAGCAGAAAATGTAGATTAGATTATCATCCCAGCTTCAGTAAAAATATACAGACACTCTGAGCCTGTTAATTCTCCATCCAACCGACCCCACAGACACGTACATGTACACCCTCAGTATCACTTTGCTCTCCAGATCCTAATGAGAACAGAAAAACCTAATTTGATCCATCTCAGCCCTTCACTCACCCTGCCCGCCCCCCCCCCCCTCCCGGCTGGTCATGGGCTATTCCCGCTGCTCTGATTATTGTTAATCTCATCATATGTCTTTTTCCGCTCAATAAACCCCCCCTCCTCCATCAGTGCTCCCCATTTTCACTCAAATCAAATTGTTACCGAACATAACCTGCCTGAGCCCCGGCGTGCCGCTGCAGTAATGCAGTTTGTCATAATTAAATGCCGGGCCCAATTAATTAAATGGTCAGAGGGCTAATCAGTGCATTCTGCAGCGGAACTGCTGCATGATGGGAAAGAAGTAAGGATAGATAGAGACTGAATGACTGATATTGCTACTGATGATTCTGGCTGAAGTGGAATGACAAAGTGTGGAGGCTTCTCAAAGTTGAGGAGTTTAAGACAGCCTCAGCACACACACACACACACACACACACACACACACGTAAATGTATACGCACAAATATATATACACAAATAAACACACCACACAAAAGTGTATATGCATGTGCACATGGAAAAAACACGCAGATACACACAAACGCAGCATTCCTTTCTAATCTAACCATCACATTATAGTTTTCATTGAATTGCTTGAATACACAGTGCTTATTGATTGAGTAAATGCGCTAATGAAAGTGATGCACAAAGACAGTTCATTAAAGTTGGACTTGATTAAAAGAGAGATCCCAACAATACCCCAAACACACACACACACACACACACACACGCACACACAGACACACACACACTCATGGCATTTTTAATTACTTGACTTTTACGGTGCTTTAGTGTTGCTTTGGCTCAGTTTTCACAACAGAGGACAAAACTCTTAATGCAAATGTCCGCATTCATTATTTTGATTTCAGCGTTGCATACAGCATACACAATAAATACAGAACTCACACTTTAGTGTGGAGGGACATAAAGCAATATATTGGACATATATCAAGTCTTTAAAAGAAAAGTCTAAATATGTTATTATGTTATTATAACATTTAAAGAACTACAGAAAAGGGAGAAACAGACAGATGTCTGGTTTATGAAAAAGAAAACTTACTACAATATAAATGTACATAAATTTATGTATAAAACTAATGTGTGTAGACATCACAAGTGCTTCCACAAATTGCACAAAAAAGTGCTGTTTAGTGCTTAAGACTAACTGAGCGGTAAACATAAAAAGCAAGACAAAACTAAATGAATCAGTGAGTCAGTGGAAACCCAAAGCTCAAAGGTCCCAGCAGAGCGCAAACCATGGTCTCCTGGCTCGTAACCCTTTGACGTATGCTACCAGCAGGCACCCAACCTCCTTATGCACATTTTGTGAGTCCCTGAAATGGGACCACTCTCTCTCAGCAGCCAGTATAGCTCCAGCTTTTGTTTCAAGACACTAACAGCAAAACAGCGATCAGTTCCATCTGTATACGTATCCTGGTCAAACCAGAACGCTCTATCTATAAAACCAGGATAAGGACCATAAAATGGACATATTCACATGATGGCCCCTGATTTGGTGCTAATAGAGCCAAGTCGATCCAGCAGATATACATTAACAAACTGAAAACTACGCACACACATACAAAAATTGTGCTTCTGTTTTTGTGACAATTGTCTAAACCCAGCTGATATTATTGGTGGCACAAATATGAGGTATTTCCTTAGATGCTCAGGGTTTATTTGATATATGATTAGATGTCAGTCCACCTTTTTCCCAGCTTCCTCTCCTTGTCCCCTCCTCTCCCCTCTCTTCAATGAGGGCATGTGAGAACAGTGCTTGACCACAGAGGGGAAGTTGGCTTGGCAAATAGGAATTGCTTGGCACAGCAATTCAGGGACTAAAAACTTTGCTAAGTTTTCCTCCATCCATCCTTCTTGCCTTCGTTTCTCTCTTTTTCTCTCTCTCTCACACACACACACACACACACACACACACACATTTATTTCTTCCCTTGAAATTTCTCTTAGGAGATTATCCGCAGGTAAGCTTGTTACCTCTGCTGGCCTGCGTCAGCAGCTCTTCCTGCGCACTGACCACTGAGGGATGAGGAGTTGTGGTAGGAGAGAAGCACTGAGAAGGCTTGTGTGGTGCTGGTGATGTTGGTGGTGGTGGTGTGGGTCAGCGAGCCAGGGGAGGAGGTGTTGAATGGCAGGGGGACAGAGAAAAGCGGAGAGTGGGTGCGGGGGGGTGGGGGCATCGAAAGGGATGGATTTGCGTGAGGGCTTCGCGACTTGCCAGTAACACACCATGACGACATCATAAGACTGAGCAAATGACTCCACTGCCTCTCCGGGAGGTTAGTGAGGAGGGGGAGGGGAGATGGGGACAGAAAGCTGTCCCCTTGTGAAGGGAGCTTCATCCCAGAGGCACCTCTTCTCACCCCCCACACGACACACACACACACACACGCGCGCACACACACACGCCTTCTCCCATCCTCAGTAACACACAGTCCAGCTGCGGTGACCAGCTAGTCAGATATACTGGAAATAGGCCAAAATTGATTGCATCCCCTCACTCACAAAGCACATTAATGGAGATGACAAACAGAAATAGGATATTAGCAGTCTTCAGCTAAGCCATATTGACTTTGTGTGAGTGTGCGATTAAGTGTGGATATGTGGTATGTGTGTATGTTTGTGTGTTTTTGTGTGTGTCCATTTCTAAGCAGGCCAGATTTTTTTTTTATTTGGTAGATTATTAACCTGCAGTTTTACACAGAGTTTTAGACAGCAGAAGTCAGGTGTGTAGTTCACATGTGTGCACATTCATTTAGAGGTGGGTGTATACACAAATGCTCCTCGTATTTCTTTGTGAGGAACAAGTTGCATCAATCAATAGAGCGATATCAATCAATAAAAATGTATATAACATCTTTCATGCATATTAGTGCAATTAAAAGTGTTTCAACAATGACAAATCCATCATAAAAGAGCAAAAACAGAACACTTAATCAGCATCCACCACATCCAAAGCAAACCATTTTAGCTTCTTTCAACTCAAGTACATCCTGTTATAAGGGCCTCACTTCAGTATGTGAAAGAGATGAAACAGCCTTACCTGGATGCAAAAAAAAAACAAAAATCAAAATCAAACTGTATGAAAATTAAATCACAAATACATGAAGTAAATACATAAATTATGAACTACAAAATGAATGCAATAAAGTCACGCTGAATTATGTAGATTAAAAGGACGATAACATCTTATCAATTTAAAGCTACGTGGGGGTTATGTCGTAGAGCATTTTGGAAACAAAATGTTAAGGAGTTTTTGGAAAACAAGGACAGCCATATAACGTGCAAACAGGATGCTGCTAAAAAATATGTCAACCGTTTAAAGGACTTGGTTTGACGGTTCAGGTTTGGCCTTGTGATTGGCTGAATTCTTTGGTGACAAACTTTTTGCAAATTTTTGGACTTTTTTTTGTAAAAACCTTTTGAAAAGTAGC
Source organism: Archocentrus centrarchus (assembly GCF_007364275.1). Lineage (NCBI taxonomy): Eukaryota > Metazoa > Chordata > Actinopteri > Cichliformes > Cichlidae > Archocentrus > Archocentrus centrarchus. Next base: position 31,117,156 of record NC_044349.1, on the reverse strand, counting down.
CACATTTTTAAACCTGGGGATATTTTTATGAAGTAGAGATACTTTTATTTTTTCAAGTTTAAGGACATTTTTCTTTTTACTCTTTTAAGGCCTATTTTGGTGATTTTATGACTTCTGCTCTTTCAGTTATATACAGTGATCAACTGATCAACATGTTCAAAAATCATCCTACCTAATCCTTTAACTACCAAACCCAATCCCAAAACTAAGACTTTGAATGGCAGCTTTTAGAAGCAATACCCAAAGATTGTGCTTACAGCTGCCTGACTTCACACACGTGTGCACTGGGACCAAAGGAACATCCACGCAGTCGGGTTACCCTGGACAAATTAAAAGTCTGCTCAAAGGTGTGCTGCATAAAACATGAAGACACTTGAACTGGAAACCATATTGTGTTTGCAGACTGGCATCATTTGAATGCTTGGTAGGACTGTGTTTTTGATCAAAGCAGCCGAAGACTTGGCTGCAACAACAAGGCTAGTATAAGGTTTAAATCATGAGCTATAGACCACGTAATATGTACTCACAGTAATAGAGGGACAGTTTGTGTCGGCATGTGGGAAGTGTGTGTGTGTGTGTGTGTGTGTGTGTGTGTGTGTGTGTGTGTGTGCGTGTGTGTGTGTGTGTGTGTGTGTGTACATTGGGAGGCTTACTGCAGCCTTCAGAAACAGGGTTTCCCCCGTCTTGCAGGCTTTGGGGGGGCGGGTGGCTTTGGGGTGGAGGGATTGGAGTTGCTCTTCAGAAGAGTAGAGAGATAAACGGGAGAAGTGAGGGGTTGAAAGGAATGTATTCCTCCAGACATGGAGGACAAATCTGCTCAAATCTTTCCTTGTTAGAGGAGGGGGAGAGGGATCAATATAGCCACTCTCCTCTCTGGCTGAGCCTCCATGCCCGTACAGAAAAACTCTATCATCCAACAGGATTTCTTTTTCTCTCTTCACCTTCTTACCTGTGTGTTTTTCACATTTGTCTTCTCTTTGCTTATTTCCTTGATCACTCCAAACATAACTTTTTAGTCAAAGGCCCAGGTGGATCTGTTTTATGAAAGAACAAACTAAACAGGGGAGTGAAAAATATAGCAGTTAATTCTCAGAAGTTTTAATTAATAAGCCAGTTTCCTTCTGTGTCACGAGGGGTCCCAGAGGAGTGAGAGGGAGCAAGCACAGATAGAGGAGGAGAGGAGGGTACGGTCTAGAAGCAGGTAGAGGAAGGTGGGATTAGGTCACAAGAGAGCCCCAAGGCCAAGGGAAACAGCTACCTGTCATGAATTAATCAATCTCCTACCGCTCACTCTAGTGAATTCATTAGCAGGTACAGCACCTGCATTCTCGCAGTATCAATTAATTAATTTTAAAAGGTGAGACAGACTTATGATCCAAAATAAACTCCACAGCTGGAGTAGACAAAACAGACAGGCCACGTTTCAAAGGAGGCTTTTTGATCTTTAGAAAAAGTACTGTTGAATTTCTTGAGGTTTTATTTATATGCCTGATTGCATCAGCAGAGTTAACAACACTTTTGGCACAGAGGAAGGTGTATCAAGACAGAATTTTCACTAACACAGAACTAGTCCTTCAAATATTTTTGGCTGCATGCAAGAGAAACAACAGTCTGAAATGAAACAAGTAAGATGCAACTGAAGTTCAGAATGGGTTGACCAAAAAATATTGCAAAAACCTTTACAGAATTACAGCCGTGTTTTTATATATTCATTCATGATCATAAATAAATGCTTATGTTTAATACTTTCCCAATTAAAAAAAAAATTAGTAAGCTCTTTTGTTGGTGATTTCCAGACCTCTAGAACTCGTCTTCAGTGGTTTGTTTGTGGGTCTCTCTGCCTTTAGTTTTGGACTTTCAGAAAATAAAGTACCATATTGTACTTTCATGACAGATTTTGTATTTTAATGTAATAGTAGAGAAATGGAGCTCTAACAAAAGGTACAAAATGATGTACAAGTTTATTTAGCATCTTACAACTGAAAATGGAGTGACATTTATAAAACTTTTTTAGCTTCACTAACATTCACCCGTGTTCATCTCAACTCTGCAGCTGACTTAGGACTCCCTTTTAATTAACATAACAACCTAACAGACATATCTGTGGATATGGATACTTTTGTACAAGCTTTTGTAGCTTGGACATACTATTATGCTTGGCTCGTTAAGCAAATAACAAAGAACGGAGCACAACACAGTAACAATTTTCACTGAGCAAATTCATTAATCACAATCTGGCAAAATGCAAACAAAAGAAAACTAGGTGTTGACTTATAAACTACATGTGACTTCATTAGGGATAACTACAACACAATCAAACCAAAGTAAATGAAAACCAAGTTGGATGCCTAAAAGGCAGCAGCATTCCAGGAGGAAAGAGAAGCCGTCTTGGAAGGAAACCAGCTTAAATAAGTTTCCAAGCAGGTGAAATCCTTTCCTGTATTAGATGGGAGGAGCTGTTAATTAAGACTCAGAAAAGAAGAAGCAAAAAGCAGGTCCAACCACCAATACTGACAAGGCTGCACCCGTAGTTCTGAAAGTGTGTCCTCAGCAAAGAATATGCAGCTGGATTAGATTTACATCAGGTGATTCAGTTGACTTGACCACTGCCAAGTATTTCAAAAAAGCCTGTGTTTATTTTTCACAGTATTTTGGGTCATTGTCCACAAGTATTATAAAATGCTGTCCAGCCAACCTATCAGCATTTGGCTGAATCTAAGCAGGAAATAAAGCTTTCTCACAGAATTTATCTTTCTTCTTCTGCATTTTGTCAAATCATCAATAAGCACTAGTAGCCAGTGCCAGTGGCAACCAAGCATCTTATTGTCTTTACCTCGTTTTAGAGATGATGTGGTACGTTTTGGATTATGAACTCTCAAAAATATAGACTGGGTATAAAAATGGTCGTAATTCCTTAAAAGTCCTTAAAAGTGCTTCTGTTTACTGTACTTTCTTTTCGCTTAAAACATAGAGGTGGTGTAAATAGGCAAGGTTACAGTGGTCAGCTTTTGAATATCACTCAGTGTTGCCTCTTGAGTACAGATCATGGTGGCGTGTGATGCTACAAAATTTGGTATTGATCCAATACAGAGTATTGGATCAATACCAGGGCCAATATTGCTGAAACCAATAACACTTCAAAAATTAAGTGATACTGAAGATCTGACATGAGTCATGACTGAAAAATTACTTTCACCATTATACAGTATGTACTACCCAGATAATCTTTGCCTCTCTGAAAGGCCTCTGCCAGTGGCGTCTGTGCTGGGGGTCTGAGTCTGTCTGAGGGATTTCCTCCTCTTTCTAGTTCTTTTACTTATCTCTTTTATGGTTTTTCATGGATTTGTATAAATTGGTGGTGTTGCCACAGTAGTGAACACTCGTAATACAAACATCGCCGTTTGCAATGTTTTCATGCTTTCAGTCACTGCAGCCGACACATGTCTGTTCAGCGCCACTGAGTCATGTGACGACAGAATGCAGCAGAGCAGGGGAGGAGGAGCAAAGTATGCACGCAGATGTGAGAGAGGTGCAGTGTTGCCAACTTAACAACTTTGTCGCTAGATTTAGTGACTTTTCAAAGCCCCTAGTGACTTTTTTTTTCCAATAAGCGACTAGCGATAAATTTAGCGACTTTTCCAGTGACATCTGCGACTTTTGGAGATAGGCTGGAAACCTGAAATCATCCGCTGTCGCTGTGTTTTGTGTACATACAGCCTTCGACCTTTGAGATCACTGATGGCGAGTTTTCTTAAACAAAAGTTGGCAGCAGTGGTCCAGATTATGGAGGAGGGTTGAATGTAGAGCTAGCAATCACACCCCATATAACAGTGTTTTCATTAAATTTGATGATCCAACATTAAACGAAACAGGACAAAATAGATTTTTTGTAATGTGGCTCTAGGCAAAGCATTAAAGTCATGAAGTTATTTCATAAAGTTCATTTGTAGTTCTAAACATATTTAAGATGTTTTGTCCTCACTCTTGTCTCTCCAAAGATGTTATTCCTCTCTCCTACAGCCTTGATTAAACACCAAGGAACTGATTGTGGACTTCAGCAGGAAGCAGCAGTGTGACTACCATCCACTTCTCATCACTGATGCTGAGGTGGAAGGAGTGGACCCTTTCAAATACCTGAGAGTGACCATCTCACAGGACCTGTCCTGGACTCACCACATTAACATCACTGTGAAGAAGGCCAGACAGCATCTCTACCTCCTCAGGCAACTGAGAGACTTCAAGCTCCCACTCAAGGTTCTCAGAAACTTTTACACCTGCACCATCGAGAGCATCTTAAATGGGAGCATCACCACCTGGATGGAAAACTGCACTAAACAGGACTTCATGGCCCTTAAAGGGTGGTTCGTTCAGCTGAACGGACCATCAGAACCACCCTGCCTAATGTGCAAGAAATTTACACCAAGCAGTGCAGGTTGAGGGATAAGGGTAAACCTGAACTGAATAGACTGTGTCGTTGTCACTGATACTCGATCCAGCTTCATAAGACAGATCCATGTCTGTCTTAAAGCAGGACTACCTCAACTATCAGCAAGAACTGCTAGCAGTAAACGTCTCAGTTGTGTTTATCCATTGTGCCAGAAAGCAAACATGCCTGATTACAACAGTTTAGCTCCTAAGTAAAGATGTAATGAATGAGAAGTTGTTACTACATCTAATCTCGTTATTAGAACTTCGGACTGCAACAACTACAAAAGTAAACAAACAAAAAACAAAATTTGCCTTTGACTCATTAGATCACTGCCACGGTCAAAGTTATTCCCTGCTGGCTTTCTTTTCGCTGACCACTGCGGCTAGATTAATGAGCGTGGGATCTAAGGACTGTTAATTAATTTGATTATGTGCTCAGAGGGAGGGGTCTATGGTTAGGTGGAGTGGGATGTGGGCGTGTGGGGGCTGTGGTTTTATCGAGTTGGGCGGGGGGGAGAACCTCCTGTGCAAGATGAATAGGTCCTCTGGCTTGAGGCAGCTTTGCCTGACCTTAATATATAGCATGTGCTGCCACATAGTCAATGCACTTTTAATTCACCTCTTACTCCACACACACGGACATTAACAGTCCTGTATGTGCAAACACACACACACACACACACACATTCATTACCCCTTTTACTAATGGAAATCTAATCATTATTCCACCTGCTTGTTCACACACACACACACACACACACACACACAGTGGTCTGTGCTTTATTTATCACTGATATCCCCCAGTGCATTAATAAAAGACCACGGGGGTGTTTATATGCTCATGAGCCAACAGAGTAAAGTCTGACTAATTGTATTAACCAGCCCAAAGAGAAGCTCATGATTCTGACCCCCAGCTGTTTATGACCCCACAGATCAATCGCCCCACTCGCTCATTTTTTCCCTGACTTTCTTCTGTTTTCCTCTGGCTTCTTACACTCCTGCTCTCTCCTTCGCTACATTTTGGTGTGGCTAAATCATCCCTGCAGCCCACTGTCTAATTACCATCATCATTAAGATACTGTATATGATTGAGGCCTGACCATAAAAACACACCAGTAAAATGGAGAGGAGCAAACAAACACAAGCTTTACGGCTGCAGGCTGGCGATGCTGATATGGGATAGCAGTTATAGCCATTTGGTGTCTATTCCTCTGGCATTTTTATTTCATATTTAATTGCACTCTAGTGATTGTGGCACTTAAGGTTTTATTTTGCATTTATCTAATGGTACACTGGTGGCAGCATGGTGACACTTTTTATTTTATTTGGTGCTCAATCAGGCTGAATTTACTGTCATTTTGCCTCTTTCACTTCTGTACAGAATATCAGCTGAATGAGTGTTATAAACACTTGGTGGCTGTTTCCAGGCCAGTTTCTATGCAGCTGTGAGACAATGTGAAGCTGAATGAGAGCAGGAGGGAGAATTTCTGCATTGGAGTCAGATGTGTAAAAACTGAACGTCTATATTTGTAATTAATATACAGTTTTATATCACTGTCTGATGTTTTCAGCATGGGTGAAGACAGCAGAGTCTCCATTTCCCACAGGCAAACTTCTCCAATCAACAACAAGCTTCTCCTGACAAGTCCTGCAATGCTTTGTTTCAGATGATGAAGGCATACCATTGATTTTCACTGGGCTGCCATTTTGAAAAATTAAGCTGAAGGATATCCAGAGCTCTGTGAGAGACCAAGTATGTACCTCTTGTCCTGGGATAGGCTCCAGCCCCCTGCAACCCTCAAAAGGCTAAACGGAGGAAAATGGGTGGGTGGATGAAGATCACATTATGCTCATTAATTAATTATTGTAGGCCATCGTGGTGGACTTGCATTAACTTTGGACCTGCTAAAACACAGTGGACCAACCACCACCAACACCATGGTACCCCAAATCATCACATACTGTACGTATTGTTGGGTCTTTGCCTTACAATATAAAGCATCTTTAGGCTAATGTTGTGATTTGGTGCCATATAAATAAAATTGAATTCAATATTGTGAATACTTTACACCGGACTTCAAACACTTTGGATTCTGTGTCTCTCCACTCGTCTTCCAGACTCTTAGACCTCCATTTGAAATTTACTGAGAAGAGCACTTTGGACCACTGAGCAACAGTCCAGTTCTTTCTCGTTAGCTCAGGTAAGACACTTCTGACATGTCTCTGGTTCAGGAATGGCTTAATATTAGGAATATAACACAATTCATCACCGTTAAGAAAATGGCTTGAAATACTTCACTTTACATTTAATGAATAAAGAACATATTAAAGTTTACTCTTTTGCCAGGCCTCCAGTGCTTTTCAAATTCTTCATTCCGTTATTAGTGTTGAGTCAAACAAAACTGCATTGTGGAAACAAATTTTGGTGATTGTGAAGTTACACGTGGACAATGACACGTGAAACAAATGCAAACGGAGAATGTAGCATCATATTTGCTGGAGGAAAAAAAAATTGTGTTTTATAATAAATCTTTCTGAAAAACATATAATGTTAATAACTGCTGTATGAGTGACGATGTTCATGCAAAGTTTTGTTCAGACTGGCCCATCCTTTAACGAGGATACAGACTTACAGTGGGGGAAATAATTATTTGATCCTCTCCTGAAGTTTTAAATTTCCTCTCTTCCAAAGAAATGAACAGTCTCTACTTTTTTATGGGATTTTCATTTTAATGGAGAGCGACAGAATATCAACCAAAGATCCAGAAAAACACACGTTACATAAACATTATAAATTGATTTGCATGTCACTGAGTTAGTAATTATTTGATCCCCAAGCAAAACATGACTTAGTACTTGGTGGAGAAACCTTTGTTGGGAAGCACAGCAGTAAGATGTTTCTTGTAGGGTCGCCAGGTTTGCACACATCTCAGGAGGGATTTTGGCCCACTCCTCTTTACAGAAACTCTCTAAATCCTTTAAGTTTATTGGTTGCTGCTTGGCAACATGAAGCTTCAGCTCCTTCTACACCCTCTTTTCTATAGGACTGAGGTCTGGAGACTGGCTAGGCCATGCCATGACCATAATGTGCTTCTTCTTTCTCCATAAGAGACTGTTTATTTCTTTGGGGCAATCTTACAAATTCAGAAAGGGATCAAATAATTATTTCCCCCACTGTATAGCCATAGATGCACCATTTTTATAGTAAATCAATGTTAGACTTTGATTCCTCAACAATGTAGTTTAAAGCTAACTCCATCCCTTCTTTCAGCACTAGCCTAGCCAAAAATACAGCTTCATACAGGGTTCTGTAAACGAGAGTCCTCGGTGGTGTAAAAAAATAAATATGCCAGCTTTTGGTCTGAAAACATCAACTTTTTCCACTGTCCAAACAAGCTGAACTACACAGCAGAAAAAGCATTTTCCTGATTATCCAAGAACGTGAAGAGTACTCCTACAAACTAAACTGCCAACTTTCCCACAACATAGAGGATGTAGTTGAGATGCCGTGCTCTGTGATCAGTCACATCAAGAGTAGAAAAAGACATCAGCTCTGAGTGGGGTGGATTTATTTTTGTAGGTCATCCACCATGACTGACACTGATATTGTCTCAATGAGCATCTGATAAACCTCATCCACTACTTGTCGTAGTGCATTTATTTAACACAAGTATTGAAATAGAGTAACACAAACTGGGTGCAGGATTTTAACATACTTTTTGAGAGGATAGTTCTTCTGTGGGCTATTTTTCCATCTATAATTTCTTCACTTTTCTTTATATTTCCTGGTCTTTCTAGGCCTATTCACTCTTTTCTGGTTTTTGCTAAAACTGGACTGGGGGGGGGGATGTACTGGTACTTTTGATCCTTGAGCGCTCCTGCCACTTAACCATTGTAAAACAAACAAAATACTCATATGCAAAATCATTACTTTTTAAAAGGAGTTTCCATTAGCCAACTTTCCAGTTTCCCTTTAATGCAGCATATGTCCTCAGTGCTTCCCCACACCTGTTAAGTAACAGACAGGTGGTTTTATTTTCTTACTTGCCCAACATCCTGTGACAGACCTGTCACTATGGAGATGGCCAGTCACCACAAACTCTGTGTAACAGTGGAGACGGGGCCAGGCAGGGCCAGGCAGGGCCAGGACAGCGCTTGTCACATCAGCCCAGTGTCCCAAACCAGCCAAGCTCACAGTCAGAGCTCATTGCACAGCGACGTCTCCGGCAGTCAGCGGCAGTCTGCGAGAACAGACAGGTGGAGGAGTGGAAGAGAGACGAGAGGAAAGAGGAGAGGACAGGTGGGGGGGGTTGTGGAGCAGGAAGATGAAGGAGACGGAGGGCCTCTCGTTTACTAAGAGGAGTCATTAAAACCCTTTTCCTCTTTATTGGCATTTTGTTGTTGCAGTATTCATCATTCCCTCTGTTTGTTTGGGAAAGCGATTGTATCTATTGTTCCTCATGGAGCTCGATGCTGTGATCACATTAGCCTTCTTGCTGCTGTCCTGTCTAGAAAGACGCGCACACTGTGACAGCCGCTGTTGTTTTATTAATATAACTCATGGCTTTAAAGAAGACAAACATCTCTTCTATTGGATGGGCCATTAGCCTTTTGTTTCCAATCTCTTTTGTCTTTTCTACATTTTGTGATGGCAGAAGTAAACAGATTCTCCTGCCTGTAGTCACAGAGGAGGAAGTGAGGGACAACAGCTGTTTGCTGGATAGATGAAAGAAGTTATTATATGCTTTAACTTATTTTCCATCATAATTATAATGCAATGTAATGTCAAATTTTTATTTGCAATGTAACAAGCATTTCAAATAATGAGGTAACTGTAACTAAAACTCACGTGTCACACTGCCCCAGCCCCTCAGTTTCCACCTCTGCTTTTTTAACACGTAGCAAACTGATGCCACGTCACTGATATCATCACATGGTCATCTGTTTCAGGCACATCATGGCCACAAACTGTGGTCTTCTTTATACCCAGCTACACTGAGGTCCTCAGGTTAGAAAATGACATGATGTTTGTAAATTTGCATGTAAATCAAATAATTAATATTTGAACAAAGTGCAGGCATTCAGCTTTAATTCAGGGTTTTAACAGAAGTGTTGCAAAAACTGTTATAACCCCATTTTCAAAGGCTCAGAAGTAATTGGACAATTGACTGATGAGTGCTTTCATGTGCTGAACTGGTATTTGGGAGGTGTTTACTGGAAATTTCAATATGAGGTGAAAAGAAATACACGTGAAGAAGGCATCACTGTGCTGAAAAAACAAAAGAAACCTTCCTCGGAGATGGTCTGATCAGCAAGCAAACAAAACAAGAAGCACTCAGAGTGCAAACCTCCAACAAGGCAGCTCACTGTCTGGGCAGTATTTACTCTTCAGGGAACATGAATAACTTGAGCTTACTATATAATATTATATTACGGTAGATTTCTAACCACCTAGGCAGTTCATTCTTTCTCTTGACAATCGTTTCTTTAAAGATAAAGCACATTGTGTGGTCAGTTTGAAAGAAAGGCAGATGTGAAATGTAAAAGTTAGGTCAGAGGTCAAATGTGAAATGATATTTTAAATCTATACATTGACAATACACACCACACTTGTAAGATTCATAGCGTCTAAGTTATAAGGCTTTTTGTCAGGTTTTGAGAAATAATTCATGAAGTTGATCTTGAAGACCTTGGTAGATGTAAGCCAAATTTTAATGAGCTGCTAACATGACCCAACTCTACACCCCTACAAAGTTTTATCAGAATTCATTGGAAGCTTTTTGAGCTATCGTGTTTACAGACAGAATGACACGCATCCTTGGTGGAGGTAAAGATGGAGTGCACTGGCCAGCTCAGCAACACCAAAAGGCCCAAAAACCAGAGACAACAGCTGAATTGGATGAATGCAAAGCCTTTCTTTGGTTAGGAAAAACCCCTTTACATCCTCTAATGAGCAACGTGATGAAAGTCAAGAACAAGAAGAAACCAACAAACAAGTAGCAATTGGAAGTAGCTGCAGGAAAGGCCTAGCAGAGCATCTAAAGGGAGGAAACACAGAATCTGATTGTGAGCTCTAGACTTCAGGCAGTAGTATTAAAAAAATAAATAGATTTTTTTAAAATCCCAGTATTTAATATTTATATTTGTTTGTCAAATAATTTTTTAGCCTCTGAAAATAGGGAATTATGTATAAAGTTGGCTGTAATAAACCCTTTGCCTGGTGAATGGCTGCATCTTTCAATCTGCACAGCTTCAGTTTGCAGGTACAGATTCTGATTTTGAAAAGTGAAGGACCTCAAACCTCCATTCTTTCAAACATCCATCACAGGGTGACATTTTTCGGATTCACGTCTATGGGTAAAGAACCCACAGCTTCCTCGATCAGTAAACACTCACACCCTCACTGTGACGCCTCCTTTCAAAAAGCTAAAATTATGAAAATGCTTTAAAAACAGATGGGTGACGTCACTGTGTCTACCTTCATCTTTTATATACAGCCTGTGTTTGTAACAAAGACTTCTTGTTTTAAAGTCTTCAAAGCCAAACACAAAGAATGCAGTAGCTGTTAGTCTGAACAGTGCACCTCATGAATTTTATTTGTATAACTGGTGGCCCTTTGATGACCTCAACAGGTCACTCTTTATGAATGGCCGAAACAGTTTTAAACATGTGCATGGCAGACTAAAATCATGGAAATGTGATAGAAAGATTCAAAGGGGGCTTTTTAAGAGTGGCCATCGCTTTAGTGAACATACCATTAGTGAAAATCATTGTGTTAGCATTTTATGCCCAGTCGTATCTGTGTTTCCTGCTCTCTGTTCCCGCTGTGTGCTTCTAATCATTGATATAAACCCCCTCATGACTTGTGGGCTTGTGCCCTACATCAGTGCTCAACCGCATGTCTGCAGAACTTGCTATAAATGCTCCGTAAGCACTTTATCAGAAACGCTTGCTCTTTTGGTCTTTTTCTGCTTTCTTGTTGTTTTGTTTTTCTCCCTCCCTCAATCCTTCCCCTGCCTCCCCCTCTTCCTTAGAAAAAGAAACCTGCATTCTGACACTCATTAAAAGAGAAAAGAGGGAAAAAACATCAAGAGATGGAAGCGAGGCACTCTCCCGCTCGCCTCTCTCCAACTTGCGGTCACGTACAGCCGTCACAGCGCAGGTAGGTGCGCTTGTTATCTAGATCAGACTCCCTCTGTTTTCCACTCACCACCCAGCTCACATAAAGACGATCAATTATGGATCAAATGAGGGCTTTGACGTGTCTTTAACTCACTGCCGTTTCCCTTCACTCAGTCTGTCCTGCACACCTGGGTGGAATAATCACAGGCAGGGCGCCCACCAGGTCAAAGAGAGGGTCCATACGAAAAGACAGTCCGGGTCAGTGACACCCTGCAGAAGTAACTAGTTACAGTTACTCAAGTACTTTAGTGAAGAGTACTTGTTTTGTTTTGTTTTAATTTGCTGTTAAAATTGTTCTCAGATTCTGTAATAAACTGAAGAAGTTCTCCTTCTGTTGCCTCTGTCTTTGCATTTTATCTCTCCTCTCTGGCATTAATTAATTTCTTTCATTACTTCTTAGTATGTCCCATTTTTTTTTGAGGTTTCCTTATTTTATTTTATTTTTTGTTGCCCATTTTCATTCCCTTTTCCATGTTTCACTTCTTCCTATCCCTAAATAATTTCTTTTATTTTTCCTCCTCTGTCACTTTCATTTTTGTTTTACAACCTGTTTTTTATTTCCTTCATTTCTTGATTTCCATCTATTCTGCTCTTTTCCATCCTTCACCCAATCCTCTTTTTTTCCCTTCTTTTTGTTTCTCAACAAATGTTATTGACTTCCTCTATTGCTTCCTTCCATCCTTCATTTAATTTCTTTCTTTCTTTCTTTCTTTCTTTCTTTCTTTCTTTCTTTCTTTCTTTCTTTCTTTCTTTCTTTCTTTCTTTCTTTCTTTCTTTCTTTCTTTCTTTCTTTCTTATGTCCTCATTTTGCTTTTGTGTTTTTATTGGTTTTTTTTGTTTAATTTTTTTTCCCCTTCATTTATTTCTGATGCTTTCTCCAGTGTGTTTGATTTTTTCCCTCCATCTCAAGTATATCTTGTTTTACCTTTTCTTCTTCTCTTTCTTTGGTCATTATTTCCTTTTACCTCATCATCAATGCAAAACTTGAACTTACAAAGGAGTACTTTTCTTCTATGGTAATAATGCTCATTTGCTCTTCATTACAGTGACAGGATGAGGTGGGATAACGGGGCGCTGCACTGTGTAACTCTGACACTGTGTGGGTGTGTGACACCTCTCTCTCTCAGCTCTCCAGCTGTTTCAGTAAAACAGAAGATAACACTATAACGTCATACCTCCTCCTTCTGACTCCCCCGCCTCCTCCTCCTCTTCTTATCCCTTCCATCACTCTCATCCATAATTCATCCGGAGGCTGATTTTTTGCCGACACAATCCCAATGTAGAAGCGCAAACACTCTCTCCAGTTTCACTCGGGCTCTGTGCTGCGTGGCCACTTCCTCCTGCAACAGGAAGCAGGTGTCGATAAGTACAGGAAGTGAAAACTGGCACCGGCTTCAGGTGAGTCTGTCCTCTTAGGTGTTGGATATCCCTTACCACCAATCACTCCGACACACACACACCACACACACACACAGACTAAAAGAATAGAAAATATTTGACAAAAGCATCTTATAAATTTGCTTTTAAAACATCTTTATTACCTCCACCAAGGAAGTCGTGTTTTGGTAGTGTTTGCAAGCATAGATATCATTCTGTCTGTAAACTGACAAGTTTTTACTGACTTCTGCTAAAACTCTGTAGGGGTGCAGAGTGGGGTCAGGTTAACAAGCCATGAAAATCTGGTGTACATCCACCAAAGTCTTCAAAGTCAACTTAATGATTTAGTGGTTGAAAACTGACAAAAAGCCTCATAACTTGGAAACTATGATTCTTACATGTGTGGTATGTATTGTCAACATATAGAAAGTACCATATAAAGACTTAAAATATCATGTCACATTTAACCTCTGACCGCTCCTTGAGATCAATAGATTGATCTGATGGTCACTGTGATAATAATGATATTTAAAACTATGTTTCTTACTGCTGCTGTTTGTACTGACAACATGTAGAGGGAATGATATATGAGGATTTTAAAGATCAAGTTACTTTGGTCCTTTGACCTCTTCATCAAGGTCAAATAAGGTCAAATTTTCATTAAAAAAAAAGAAAATTTGACCTTGGATGGATCTTTTATCTTTAAAACTTGTTTGTATTGGTAACATTTAGGAAATGATTCTGGTATATGTGGATTCTAAATATCACATTATAGTTTGCATCCAAATATCATGTCACATTTGACCTCTGACCTCACTTTTACATTTCACATCTGCTTTTTTTTTTCACGTTGACCCCAAAATATATCTTTATATCTTTGAAGAAAGTTTTGTCAAGAGAAAGAGAATGAGCTGCCTAGTTCATTAGAAATATGCTGTTGTGTAATATATAATAAACTCAAGTTATTCATATCCAGTTATTTACAAATCAATACCTGTGAGCCATTACGTACTCCTTATAAATTTTTCACTGTCCTAATATATATTTAATATATACTCATGTTAGTCTGATATAAGTAATAATAATGATTGATTTGACTGTGTTTAATGGCTAAAATGGAAAAGGAAGGAACATTACATGTCATATACCTAATGAACATATTTGAACCTGACTTCGTCGAAGAACCTGGAGTCCTGAGCTGAGCTAAATGAGACTAAAATAGAACAGCTGCCAGACGGGCGTGACTCCACAGAGCTTGCAGGTCCGCCTTCAGGGTTGTTCCCGGTGAATCAGACACCGAAGCTCCTGACTTTGGAAATGATCACAACCTGTAAACACAATAACTGAAATAAATCACAGACAAATCCAGGGCAAAATGATAAAGCTGTGGTTCAGGAGGAAGAGTGGGTCAACTACTAACTGGAAGTTCAGTAGTTTGATTCCCGGCTACTCCAGTCTGCATGTCAAAGTATCCTTGGGCAAGGTACTGAACCCGAAGTTTCGTCCAATGCATTCATCAAAGTGTGTGTGTGTGTGTGTGTGTGTGTGTGTGTGTGTGTGTGTGTGTGTGTGTGTGTGTGTGTGTGTGTGTGTGTGTGTGTGTGTGTGTGTGTGTGCGTTAGACATTTCTATGAATGTGAGTGATTATTGAGTTACTTTCTCACTGTTTCATGTTGTTTTGCATGGGAAGACATTGGACAGCAGAGTGTTGTTCAATATACATAAGTCACAGAGAAGCTGTGCTATGATTTTATTTTAAATGCTTTTTTTTTCTTTTAGAATGAATGCATTTGAAGATAGCTTGGTGACTGAGAAAGACTGGAATTTCAGAGTCATATGTAAGACATGTTTGGGGCTATTAATAGATGTCATACTTTGGTAATATCATTTTTCACAGTACTGAAAATCATTTATCAGTAAAGCATGTTTTAATAAGAAGTGGAAAAAAAGACGCTACTGCTTAATAAAAAGGAAATGATTTATCAATTTACAGTTTACAGAGGAAGAATGTAATTAAGCAAGCAGTCCCATCCCATTTGCCTCCATTCAGTGGTGTCATATAACTGCTTTGTAAATGTGCAAATCAGCAGTGGTTCAGACAACAGCACAGTCAGAGAACACATTCAGTACAGCTTTATTCATCATTATCATAATTTTTCATTTTCTCTGTGCTTTCTGTTATGACACTAGCCATAACTTAGTCAGTGAGTTGACATCATGTGGAATACCTTAATTATATATCCTTAATGAATTTGGATGAGAACATCTGGCTTTTGCAACTGCATTCATCTCACATCCACTGATGATATGTTGATGCTGAGTCTCATGACTGAGATGCTTGTAGCAATTAATGACTAAGACAGTGCACCTGTAGCTATGCAGGAAATAAAGAGAAAAGGAGAATGTGAAAAGCCAAATGCTCAAAGTAATTCAGTAGCTCAGGGTTGTTGTTTTGTTTTTTTTTTCCAAGAAAAACATTTTTAATTGAATTTCATTCCAATTCATATCAGATATGTAGAGTTTCTGCTTTATGCACAATAAAAACAATGACTAAATAAGTGCATGTAACTGTGAGTACTTGCAGTATTTAATTTGAATTGTATAGTTAGATTACTTGTGGAACTATGATGAACACAAATTAATACATAAAAAAATAAACCAGAAGCAATGAAATCTAACACTGTGTCACTGAAAATATGACTTAGCTTTTCCTCTACCTGTCATCAAACAGAGTACATATAGCATGTAATAAAAATATTTGAATTCTGGAAAATAAAGAAATATAAGACAATCAATTCTCTTATTTTTTGAATTTTGAGCAAGTATAGATAAATTTGGCACACAATATTAAGTTCATTTTGATTATCTTTAATATTTGGACACCTATAAACACATTCTGACTCTCTGTCTTAGGGTTTTCTAATTTCCATTTTACTATTTTTTTTTTTTACTGCAAAACAACAGTAACAGTGAAACAGTGATAAGACAAACATGTTACAGACTAAAAGACAACAAACAAGGAAAGTCATCATAATTTTTATATTTTTTTTGTCAGTGTTCAAAATGATTCATAAACAGAGTTCCTGTCTCTCTGTCGCTGTGCTCAGTGTCTTGACTGTGACTGCAGCAGGATCAGGGACACCAACGCCCTGATTCACCTTGACCTCCTCATGATGAGATGTTCAGTTCACAGTATGTTTAAATCAGACTACGTGGGGTTTTCATATTATGTGACGTTGCTCTGTGGCTTCAGCCTCAGCTGTGGGAGAGAACGTCATGAAAATAGGGCCAGATCCCCTCTCCTTGACATCTCCATACCTCCACAGGTATGCCATCTGGAACAATGAGTGGTTTCAATTAAAGACAAAAGTGGGATGGAGAAACTCAAGTTGGGTCACAAATGCTAGTTGTTGGGTCTCTCTTAATGAGATGCAGGCGTCCTTATAGCAGTAGAGCAAGCAACTGTTTTAGTTGTTTTCAGCATTTTAGAACATGTTATCTGATGTGCTGTACTTATAGCATATGTATATAGCCAAGGCTAGTTTCCAACTCCAGTCCTTTGATGGCCATTAATAGATGTACAGTCCTTTGCAAAACTCTTAGGCTCTTCATTTCTTTACATTTTCCTGTGGAAATGGGAAACAGGTGCAATGATTTATTTAAACATGTGAAAACATGAATACAGTATACAGTACAGTACCAAAGTTTGGACACATTCACCCATTCATATGAATGGCACTTGAAAATTCAAACTGAATTTCTGAATTGAGAAGACCAGTTTTAGATCAACTTGTCAGACAAATGGATTCAGGCCTGACTCCAGTGATAAAATAAAGTTCTACATATCTCTGCACAACACAGATTTTAACCCATGATACCCCGAGGAATCCCAGTATGAAGCCTAGATCTGTATCTATTTCTCTGAACAGGGGCCCACCAGTTCGCAAGAAGAAGATGAAAGAAGTCCTCAGACTGATGGACCGTAGATGACCAATGCTTTCCCTGCATGCAACAAATCCTCTTCTCTTCTCTATCTAGATAGCGAGAGGGATCGTAGACGATAATAGTGAGGAGAGAGAGAGAGAGAGAGAGCGAGAGAGAGAGAGTAGATATGAGAGAGGGCGTAGAGAGATAGGGAAGATAGAGCGATAGATCTCTAGAGCGATATCTCGAGTTCTCTTTCTCCGCTTTCTCTCTCGGTCTAAGTCTTCTCTCGTTTTCTCTCTCTCTCTCTCGTTTCTCGTTCCTCTCTCTCTTCTCTCTCTATCTCTCTCTCTCTCTCTCTCGTTCTCTTCTCTCTCTCTCTCTCTCTTCTCGTTCTCTCTCTCTCTCTCTCTCTCTCTCTCTCTCTCTCTCTCTCTCGTTCTCTCTCTCTCTCTCCCCTACCTGTTCATGGCGACATTCCCAGGAGACAGTTTTCCGGACGGTTTTCCGTGAGCGGGATGGGATGAACTCCACATCTCTCACCCGTAAAGAGACGAAGCAAAAAGCAGCTGCCTCAGCACCTGCCAGCCCCCAGTGAAAATCAAAATATCAATAAGCTCTTATAGCATTAAGGAAAATGCCTAAATCTGACACTTTCTCTCCCTCTATCCCCTCCTCTTTCCCTTTGCCAATATCACTCAACCACTTACACTTGGCATGGACCCACTGGAGAGTTTTACATGTACATTAAGAGAGGCTTTTTGCCTCTATTTATCCTCCTCTGCCTCTTCTTCCTCTCCACTATATCTATTAAAGTAAATATACACTGGCTGGATGGTGACACATAGTCCATCCTCATTCATTTTTGAGCAGGTGATTGACATGGCTTGAGTTATAGCCACATTAAAGAAGAGGACCACAGTAAGATTGTCCTGTGAGTCTAGTAATAATGTTAATGCCTTATTTCACAAGAAATATCACAGGAAAACAACACAACTGTTTGATGCATTAGTGGAAATCAGTCATGTTTAGATAATCCATCACTGTAAAAGCACAGACTGACCTCGTGAAAAAGTGCCTTGCCAAGGGAAAAAGGATGAAGATATGATACACATAAAAGGGCTGGAAAAGTAGGCCGAATAAGCAAAAAGAGATATCACAGGGTGAGAGGAGTTTAAGTAGGGAATAAGGTGTGGAAGGGATGAATGGCCTAGGGCAGGAAGAGGATAAAGAGAGGAAGAGAGGGATGGGGGACAGAGAACGAGAGAGAGAGGGGTGGTAAAGCTGAATGATTGCTCTGTGAGAATTATTATTGATGATTCAGGCAGTGTGAATTATTAATGGGAACCGAAAAGCATCTTTGAACGTGTCTCTGACATTCAATACTGACAGAGATCAATGAGCTGGCATGGACATGAAGAAGAGAGATGAAGGGAGGAAGGAGGAGAGTTTGGAAAAGTGGAAAAATAAAAACAGAGAAAAGAAAAGAGATGGAAGAAAGGTGTGTTTGGACAAGTGGAGTCCTTCAGGTCGGGTGCTTGTCAGAAAGCTTTAAGAAGAAGGAAAGATGATGAGACAGCCAACTGCGAGGAGTCATGTGACAGTGCTGAAGGTGATTGGCTGTGACATTGTCTTAGGTCTAATGCTCCTCCTCAGATGCAGGAAATAGCAGAGCAGCTCCTCCCTCCCCCCATGACTTAGAAACTGTCTCTCCTTCCTGTCTGCCACACCGCTCTGTGTTAATGAGTGTGTGTGTGTGTGTGTGTGTGTGTGTGTGTGTGTGTGTGTGTGTGTGTGTGTGTGTGTGTGTGTGTGTGTAAGGAGACCATGTGATGGTCCTTCCTTGGCTAGCCTCAGTGAGCTTGGCTTCTTTCACAACATCCAGCAAACATGGTGACAGGTGGGTCAGTCCTCATTCATCCCCTCTAAAGCGCCCTCTCAGTGAAATAATCTCCCGTTATTGTCTCTGGGTCTACACCAAGAATGTCCACTTCTGCACTTTAATCAGGGATGCTTCCTCAAAATCAGCTGTGACACATATATCCCTTCTTACAATCAGTTTTACAAGGCAAGTTCTTTACAGGTGTTAGGGAGTGCTACAGCATGTGTGTGCATGTGTCAGTTGGTTAAGCAACAGCTAGAAATAAAGCATTAGAAAGAAGAGGCTTTAACCAGACTTGTGCACAATATCAGCTATTATCACAGCATGTCTGACTCAGTTTTTGATGAAAGAGGAATGCATGGGGCACTGAGTCGTTTTATGTGCTAGAAAGATGCATGCATTCAACATCTGGCTTGAATGGCCTGATTTATTTATCATTAAGGGGAACACAGTAGCTACAGAAACTCAATTTAATTATATAATTTAAATAAACTTTTAAAACTTTTAAAAGTCCATTGCATTCTTAGTCAATATAGAAGATTGGCACAGCCACCCATTGATTCTGGATTCCACATTCTGATGAAACACTGGAGTTATCAGACAGCTTGTTTAGTAAGCTGCATTCATAAACTCTATGAAACACACAGACGGACATATCAGCTAATTAGTGCTATTAAAACACTACCAACCTAAACTAAAGCCCAAACTTCAGAGATGGTCTGTACCACACAGCTTACATTAAAACAACAAAATTGTTGTAAAATTGTTTGAAGCCAACAGAAAAAAATCAAGGAATAAAGTTGCATATATGAATCTATGTTCTATATGTTCTATATTTAAATATTGATGCTCATCGGGAAAGATGTTAGACATGATTAAGAAACTACAGACTCTCCTACTATTCTTGCACAGAGGATCTTCTAGGAATGGTGACAGTATTTTCTGGAGAATTGATTTGTCAGTAGGCAATGATTTGATACCTGTTGATCTGTCATCTGGAACCTAACCTGCTCTGGAGCAGGTTAGGTTCACAGCATAAGTTAGTGCATGGTGATATACTGTGGTGAGAGGTGATCCACTTTAGTAGTTTTAAAAACACAGCGTTAACTCTGAAGTTACCCGGATAAATGTTCATTGACTGACTGTTACCTTTGCGTTTAGCTTGTTGGTTATATTATTGAGAGGGTGTGTAGCCTACTGTAGAATTACCTCTGACTTTGTTCACTTTACCTCATTTCATAACGAATCACTATTGGCAGCATCTCCTTATGTAACATGCCAAGCAGTCAGAGGGAGACAGAAACATTGCAAATGTATCTGAGATTTTTTTTTCTCTCGTGACAAAAGAATGAAATGCACTTATGAAAAAGTAATAAAGTAAATTACTGATTACTTCAGTTCCACAGCTAATGTGTGACATTAAGTAATCTGCCCGGTTGTAGTGGTTTTAACATGTAAAGCCACTGTGCAGTTGTGTACAGTAAAAATCTCCACTCACACACTCTGTGTGTGTGTGTGTGTGTGTGTGTGTGTGTGTGTGTGTGTGTGTGTGTGTGTGTATGTATGTATGTATGTATGTGTGTGTGTGTGTGTGTGTGTGCGCATCTGCAGAGGACAGCAGGTCATGCAGGAAAGACTGATCCTAAGGGACAGACTGCCAGGGTTACTCAGCCACTCACACACACGTGCACACATGCGCACGCACACACACACACACACATACATACACACACACACACACACACACACACACACACACACACACACACACACACACACACACACACTCCAGTTGTTTATGCGGACTGTCAGTCTGACCATTGTGATGTGGACATCGCCAGTGCCGACATTAAAAGGGGACAGGGCTCAGCTCTTATTGTCACGGTAACAAGCTGATGGGGAGACAGACGAGCTCCAACCGCCACACCTGATCACGAAGCAGGATGAGAGTCTCTTTGAAACAATCAGAGCCACACACCAAGCATTCACTTCCTCTCACTGTCACATGTGCACACATACTGGAATAACACATCTGTATGTGTGTGTGTGTGTGTGTGTCTATATATATATATATATATATATCGCGCATTGACTGGCATCTGTTTTTAAACCAAGACCATGAAGAGTACACATTGACTGTACTCCTCTATATAAGGAGCTGTTTTGACTTAGTCATTTGGGTTTTCCCCATGCATGATGAAGTAGCGTAACCATTTGTTCACCAAATTTGAGAAATTGGACACCACAGTTCCACGTGTACTGGATACTGCCAACCACTCGTTCACTTTGAATTTGCAGGATGTGAAATGAGTTCTAAGATCTGTGAATGTGAAAGCTTGCAGAAAAGGTGATCTTCAAACTTTCCCTGTCACAAACTATGGTTCCGGGCTCTGTGAAAACTGCAACCATCATTCTTGTGCCCAAGCAGACTAATATCAGATCATTGAATGATTACTTTGGCACCTATTATTTCTAAATGTTTTGAAAGACTAGTCCTTGGCCATATTAAATCTATCCTTCCTACAACTTTAGACCACGATCAGTATGCATATAGGGCAAAAAGGTCCTCTGAGGATGCTATAAATACTGCCCTACATACTGCTATGACTCATCTGGAGCAGAGAGGACCATATATACAGATGCTGTTTGTGGACTATAGCTTTGCTTTTAACACTACTGTCCCAAGCAAGCTTGTTATAAAATTACAAGAACTTGGTCTTAGTAGCGGACTCTGGGCATGGATTATTGGTTATAGGACACAAACTGTGAGACTTGGTTCTTACACGTCCTCAAACTTGACAGGAGCACCACAAGGCTGTGTGCTTAGTTCCATCTTCCACCCCCTCTACACTTATGACTGCACACCTATGCACCCCACAAACATCATCATAAAATTTGTAGACAACACACCTGTCATAGGACTAATGACTGATAATGATCACTACAGTGTCAAGGCTGGCCCAGCCACTTGTGGATGTAGTTTCATCCACAAGTGGCTGGGCCTGTCACATAGCTTCTCCAGCACAGCCCTCTTTAGGTTGAAACATGCTTCAGCTGCCACTGAAATCTATCACCCTTGGCTACAGACAGGAGAAGGTGAGGCTTGTGCGAGAGCTGAGAGACACGTCACATCCATCTGTAAGAGACACCAAAGCACCAGTCCAAATGGGTCGCAAGTGGAGGGCGGAGGATGCAGTTGACCAAGTCATAAGCAGGCTAAGGCACGAGTTTGGGCATGAGATAAGGCATGAGATTGTGGATAATATACATGTGGAGGATGCCCCAAGCTAGATTAAGCTTCCTCATTAAGGCCACCTATGACACCCTCCCTAGCCCCAGCAACCTCTGGCTGTGGTTTGGCTCTGAAGAATTCTGCCAGCTCTGCAGTGCTCCTGGCCCAAGTCTGCAGTACATCCTCTCCAAAACATCCTTTGTGCAGAGTCCGTTTAGGTGGCCACATGATAGAGTACTGCACAAACTGGCAGGGGTTCTGGAAGCATGCATGTTGAAGCAAACAGAGAGCAGCTAGCAACATCCCAGCAGCTGATCCACTTTGTAAGACAAGGAACCAGGACACAGAAAAGCAGCCAAAGTGAAAGATCACCACTAAAGCCTGGGTGTGATTGGAACTTGAGTGTGGACCTTGACTGCCAGCTCACGTTCCCGACAGAGATCACCACAACTTTTCGATGACCAGATATCGTAATGTGGTCCACCTCAGCATGGACAGTAATTATGACAGAGCTCACTGTACCATGAGAAGGAGGGATGGAGGCAGCCTTCAAGAGGAAGAAAGATAAATACTTGGAGCTGGCAGCTGAGTGCAGAGGCAGGGTGGTCGGTTATCACTTACCCTGTTAAAGTCAGCTGCAGAGGCTTTGTGGAAACATCAAGCCAGCATTTCTTGGAAAGCGTTGGAGTCACTGGCCAGAAGCTGAAGAAGGCCTTCAAAGAGCTGGCAGAAGCAGGGGAGCTTTTGGCTGTGGCTAAGAAGAAAAGACAACACTTGTGGGGAAGCAAGGATCTAGGGTCGGCTGCAGGGGCGGTGGGGACACGTCCCTGTCCATTGCTCTGCCACCACAAGATGTTCCAGGATTAATGGAGTGAAACATTGATGAGCAGTAGCTCCCGGCTGATGACCCTGCAATCAGCCCAGTGGCACTATCGGAGGTGTCCCAGGCAGCAATGCCCAGCAGGCAAGCCATCACCTGTGCCTATATGTAGTCTGCATATAGAGAGGAGAGCTATAGGTTAACAGAGTGGTGTGCAGTCAACAATCTGTCACTAAATATTCAAAAAACAAAATAATTATTAATAGACTTTAGACAGAAATGGGGGGGGGGGGGGGGGGGCATCTTCTACTTTTAATTGGAGGGGAAGAGGTCAAAAGGGTCCTTAGTTTTAAATTTTTAGGCATTAACATCAGTGGGGATTTGAAATGGACAGCACATGCCACTGCTGTGGTGAAAAAGTCCCACCAGAGACAATTCTCCTCCAGACATTAAGGAAAGTTAACCTCTTTAAAAACTGTCATTCTATCATTGTTTCATAGAGAGTGTTTTAACATACTGTATTACAGCCTGGTATGGGAACTGTTTGGCGGCTGACCAGGCTGCTTTTCAGAGGATCATCAAAATGGCACAAACAATCACAGGTGCTCCCCTTCCTTCCTTGGACACTATCTATAGGTCTCACTCTTACAGCAGAGCCCATAGGATCACTGGGAACAGCATTCAGCCATTTTGTCTGTAAGACCCCATTCCTACAAGATTGCTCAAAGAAGTCCCACTATTAATTAATGCTTTAATCTTAAATATGATCAGTCCATTTCTATTATGGACTACACACCACAGGTGGCAGTAATTAAACCATTACTCATAAATCCATCATTGAACCAGCTGTCTTAGCTAATTATAGGCCAATCCCCAACCTTCTTCATATTTCCAAAATTCTTGAAAAAGCAGTTGTAAAACAGCTGACTGATCATCTGTGGAGAAAGAGTTTAATTGAAGAGTTTCAGTCATGCTTCAGAATTCATCAGAGTACAGAAACAGCATTAGTGTGGCAAATCATCTTTTTATGGCCTCTGACAGTGGACTCATCTCTGTGCTTGTCCTGCTAGACCTCAGTGCAGCGTTCAATACTGTTGACCATAATATTTTATTACAGAGGTTAGAGCATGCTGTAGGTACAGCATTAACGGTACTGCACTGCAGTGGTTTGAATCATATCTATCTAATAGATACCAATTTCTTCATGTAAATTTCTTCAGACACTAAGGTTAATTATGGAGTTCCTCAGGGTTGTGTGCTAGGACCAATTCTATTTACATTATACATGCTTCCCTTAGGCAGTATCATTAGAAAGTATTGCATACATTTTCATTGTTATGCAGACAAACCAATTAGTTAAACTGCAAGAATGTCTTAAAGCCATAAAGACCTGGATGACCTGCTTCTAACTTGTATTGTACTCAGTCCTAAAAATCTTAGAAACATGATGTTTAACCACATACTTACTCTGTGTGTGTGAATGTTAATAAATAAAAGCACTTCGCTTAGTTCCATATGGAAGTGCTTGTATGAATGGGTGAATGCAAACATGTTGTATAAGTGCTTTGAGTGCTCAGATTGAATAGAAAAGCGCTATATAAGATATATAGTCCATTTACCGTAACTGTCCATTTACTGTGACTCTGAATAAGAGATAATGGATGGATGGATGGATGGATGGATGGATGGATGGATGGATGGATGGATGGATGGATGGATGGATGGATTAATCTTTTCATTTCACTATACTTTTATACAGTCTCAAAAGTAGCTCTTTCACATGTATCTCCATTTTTTCTGCAGTAGTGTTTTTCTTGTCTTCTCTCTATGCCTGATTGTGTCCAGGTTATGCACGATTCCCATAAGAGGGCAACGTGAATGCTGACATGTCTGTTTTTTTATGATCTGAGAGCAATTTGAGTAAAATCCAATGTTTTTGCATCCAGATACATTATTTAATTTTATGCATTCTTGTATAACAGAAGGTGCACTGAGATGGCAGCTTTAACTGGAACTGAAAAGTATATTATCCACAAACATGTCTATTTGATAAGATAAGAAGATAAAATAAAACTAATGATCCCACGACGGGGAAATTTGTGCATTACAGCAGCTCAGTGCAGAAAAGGATGAATAAATGAAATAAAATAAAATAGAAAAACACTATATACATAAAATATATATCAATACACACATCAATATATACATATACACACATATACATCAGAATACTATATACAGATATCAAAACACTATATACATATGTAGCTGTTAAAGTATGCAGTATAAAGTTTTACTTAAACACACTCCTAGTCTATACCTACAGCTTAACCAGTGAGCCTTAGAGGCTGTTGCTTGATTAACTAAGCATTTCTATCATGTGTTGTTTTGTGACTAAACTAGCGGAGCAGTTGCCTCTCTTCCTCCTCATCCTGGTTCTCTTGCTGTCTGTCACCTCTGAGCTTTAATACAAAGGGACGTAGACGATTGACCTGGCTCCAGAGCACTAACAGAATGTCTGGGCACTTTACAGCCGGTAAAGATAGACGCACTATTAACCTCCATCACCCCCACCTCCCTCACTTTCTCTCTCCTGTCATTCTCCTCTCTGCCTGCGCCCCCCACCCCCACCCCCACCCCTTCTAGCTCACCATCACTACCTGGAATTGGCTGGGGGTGAGGTGTTGGTGATAAGGATGACGGAGGGGGGAAAAGAGTGGGGTTAAGAGTGGGGTCAGTGGCTTTGAGTGATGTGTCACCCTGTTGGTATTATGGGCATGTCCAGCAGTGCTGATCACTTTGCATTAAAGTACTCAGTTACTGGACTGATGCGGGAGTGCAGTTATGTTGTAGCTGGTGATAGGCAACTCCTTTAGTAATGAAAGTCAGATGCACACAATATATTGTTTGAGGTTTATAGTGTGTGTAAAAGAGGGGAAATGGGCAGAATGTTCTGGTCACTGATAAATCACACTTCTATAATAAACATGAATTGCAGAATGTGTTCAAAAGCAGCTTCTCTTTACCATCAAATGTACTGTATGTACTTTATTAATCACTGTCCAGCTGCAGTGAGAGCCTGGATCACATTGCCAGCA
Organism: Archocentrus centrarchus; assembly: GCF_007364275.1. Classification (NCBI taxonomy): domain Eukaryota; kingdom Metazoa; phylum Chordata; class Actinopteri; order Cichliformes; family Cichlidae; genus Archocentrus; species Archocentrus centrarchus. The sequence goes on along the minus strand of NC_044349.1, from coordinate 31,091,213 downwards.
ATAAGTCAGAGTTGTTCTCAGTGAGCTTTAGACTCTCCCAAAGCTGCTCATTGTCACAGATTCTGCTCATAACTTTAATAGACAGAATTTCTAAGTGAAGCTAAATGGTGGAGGGTGTCAGGTTTGGAGGCCTCAGGACCTCATGTTCTGCTTTTTGAGGATGAAGTGTTCCTTTGGTTTTCATCAAAGATAGTTTAAAAAATGGATGTAGCTTTTGAATCTGAAAAGTCAATCACAGCGTTACAGTCAAACCAATCCTTTGATCACACCTGGTTTCAAAACATCAAGACGGAAAAGGCAAAAAAGCTCAGCTCCCACTTCTTAACAAGTATTTCGGGCTCTTGTTAACAAGTGGGGGAAGTGTAGAGTGGGAGATTTACAGACGGACTGGTGCAGCAACTGCAGTGATGCAACCACTATATGTGTTGCATGGATGGATCGATTTGTGTCCACTTTTAGGGATGTAACAACACAGGTCAGAGCAGTGCTCACTACAGAGTTCTTAGTTTGATACATTTACAGTATTTTTGAAAGAGTTCTGACTCCATAAAGCTATTTATTTATTCATTCTTAAGGCTTCTCTCTCTACAAACATGCACAAAGCTGTCTCTGTACCTATACCTGATTACAAAAACATGTTAACAGACTTAGTAACTTGTCTGTTTCTAACTCTAGACTGGATGTCTAAGCCTCTAATGCCCATGAACAAATGATTCCAGCCACTACACAGATAAGGTTGAGATTAGGCTGCAGTTACAAACAGGTGTTCCTGCACATTACTAATTAAGCCTTTTAACCTGAAGGGCTTTGTCTTCTACTCTCTGAATACAAACCCATAGGAGACAGCATGGGTGGTATTGTTTTTAACTTCTGTGTTTGTTAACATGTCAGAATGTGAATGAAGCTGCAGCAGACTTTAACACAAGGGCAGTTTAGAGTATTTTGGCAGGTGTATATATGTCTGTCTATGGATTTGTCACTATTATAGCATCACAACTGTCCAAGATGCATTGGCAAAACTTTACATGTGTGCCATTCACATCAAAATGATGATGGGAGAGATCTGGCTGATGAGCCCTGAATAAAAGGCAATGAGAGTAGGCAGGCTAAAGGCCATGGCCATCTCCCACTTCATGCCCATATTCTGTATCATTTTTATGTATGAGTAAATCATCACATGTGGTATCTTTATCTGGTGTAGCTAATTTGGTCTTCTGCAAGATCACAAATCACAAAAGCTAAGGGTTTAGGTTAAATTAATGAACATTCGTTGTTATGTTAAAATAGTAAACATGGTTATAGAGGTTTTGTGGTGACCTTAATACTCTCCCTAACCAGACTTTCTGGTTTCTGTAACTGTGTTGTGTCAACTCCTTCTTTGCTCCTGTCATAAGGTAAATACAGGACAATGTCACAGTGAAAGCAAAATGTAAGTCTTAATGATGTATTCGTGTGTGTGTGGGTGTGGGTGTGTGTGTGTGTGGGTGGGGGTGGGGTTTCTAATAGGAGTATTGTCTCACTACTTATGTGTTTATTCATCTTCACTTAGGTGACACAATGCTCAAAGAAATTCAAAAGGAGGAACAGAGGTGAAGACTCAAATCAAGAAACATGACAGAATCAAAACATCATGTAGTATGATTATATTCAAAAAAATAAATCAAGGGTATTTATCCAAAAAGCTTTTATCATGACATTTTCCCAGGAGAAAGTCAGGTGATGCTAAAAACAACCTCCATAAGCTGACTAGAGTTTGAGTCTGATTTGAGACCATTTTTAAGTTTCTCTTCCACATTTACTTTTGTTTGCAATCACTGGTCAGATTTAGCCACCAAAACTACTGTATATGGTTATGGTGAGGAAAAAAATCACTGCGTTAAAATTATAGCCTGTATATAAAAGATGGATGAATCCACTGATCCACACCCGTTGGTTTGTGGACTCCTGTTTTTGAAGCCTTGGCCTGTGAAACCATATCAACTCCACGCTCGTATGGTAGCGACTTGTCATTCACATCATAGGCCCCCATAATGCATAACCTGCTTTATCATCTTTCTGGACTCTAATAAGGACAATAATTTATAAAATAGAGGGTTGAAGCCCACAAAATACTGACCGAGCTCACAGAGCAAGAGAGCTGAACATTTTCCCATAGACTTCCATATAGTCACAAGTCTTTTTGGAACTACAAGAGTCACCCCCTGCTGGTCATTAGAAAGACTGTAGGTTTAAGGCCCATATGTTAGACCTGGAATTTCCATCCATCTTTTATATACAGTCTATGGTTAAAATAGACCCTTCTACAAAATTAAACACATTTCAAAGCCGTCCACACCACTAACACAGAATCTGCTTGGACGTAAGACACTCATTTTCAGGCAACATTCATGTGGTTGTTTACTTTGTCAGACAGTTTTCATACCAGCATAACTGAATCAGGTAATTGACAAACCCGTTGAACTTCTTGGCTTCCTTTATATTTCCAGATAGGATAAGAGTCTGAATGTTTCTTCATTAATGTATTAATTTTTTTAATTTTCATGTATCAGCTGTTTTATGGTGGGACTAGTGGATGAAAGGTACAAATATTGTTTTTGAAAAAAAAATATCTAAAGTTGCATATTAATGATCTCGGTCACATTTGTGCCTCATTGTCTCATGTTAAACGTATATTTGAGACTCACTCTCTGTTTAACTAACTGCTCCCAGTTGAGGAGAGACAAATCACTCCTCATTTGGAGGCAATTCTCAGAATGCATCATTTGCTCTGTTCATGGGACGTTTGCCGGGAGAAAACCCTTCACACACACACACACACACACACACACACACACACACACACACACACACACACACACACACACACACACACACACACACACACACACACACATACACGCACACACACGCATGCAGGAAGCAAGAGAAAGAATGTGATCAAGAAGAAAGAGTCAAAGAGGCAAACAGGGATCTCAGACAGCAGTGGAGAGTGGCAGAGGAGTCCCCATAAAGCCAAGGTTAATTCCTCAGCCTTTCCATCCATCACTGAGCAGCTGAGAATGGGGGGGGTGGGTGGTATGGGGGTGACATACCACTTTCACCCATATATATGTGTGATGAAAGGAAAGAGGGGTGGTGGGGGCAACAAGAGAAATACAGTTGAGAGAGACAGGGGGGTGAGGGGGAGTCTGCATCGCCCCATTGTCTCCCCAAGCACCCATAAAGGGCGTAGGAGGCAAGGGATCATAAGGCTCGTTTGGCAGGAATTATGGCTGCCAACAGAAGGCGAGTCAGAGCAGGCAGGCAGACCGGACCAATGACAGCTAAGGATGTAGTTGTCACGGTAACTGGCGGGCACTGATGCCGGTGGGGTCAGGAGAGTTCCTGAGCGGACAGCAGCCAGGACAACACAGTGAGTGTAGTGGAGACATCACTGTCACTGATGATCAATGGTCAGCTGAGGCAGGGAGGGCGGCAGCAGCAGTTTGCCACCTGGTGAGAGAAACATGGAGAGTGACAGGTAGATTCTCTTTACTGAGGTAGTGGTGATACAGGCCGAAAAGAAAAGAGAGGAAAAGAACAAATACAGGAAAGCCAAACTGTTTTAGGATCAGGAGTCTAAATGAAGCTGTCAAAGCTACAGCTGCTGAGAATGAAAACTCTGGGTTATGTGTTCATAAACTCTTTTCTAGTGATGAACAAAATACCATAAAAAACACTGCTATCTAGTTATCCATACTTTTTTATGTGGTACTCTGGGGGGATTTCTGTGGCATCAAAGGGCTCTGGGACTTAGTGTTCAAGTTTGGGTCAGATTTAGTAGGGTTTGAGTAAGGGTAGGGGTTGTGTTGAGGGTAAAGGACCTATGTCAATAAAGGAACTTGTAAAGCAAAACACACAAGTGTGTTAATTTTATTCTTTCAATTGTGGAACCGTCTCTACAAATTTGTAATTTAGAGACAAAAAGTGAGTTTTGGATTAACAAATCTGTGTGTGTTCCTCCTCCTTTAAGTAAGACCCCATGATGTAAAAACAGAGTAGGGGGTTCTGATTAGAATAAGTCTCCAGGTAATACTGTGGTCATTTTGGTGCATGTCTAAACAACCTAGATCCTTAGGTCCAGCTAAAAATGTGTGACAGTCAGTGTGACTGGGCAAGTTTAGTGCAGATCATATGAGTTCCAGCAGACCAAGCTCAGCCACAATCTTAATGCCAGCCCACATCATCTGATAGCTAAGTTAATACTCCTTTGACACACATTTGGAGCCGATCCCAGCTGCCATAGGGCACCCTGGACACATCCCCAGTCTATCACAGACAACCATTCACACCTATTGTGGGTTTTAGAGTCACCAATTAACCTAACCTCCCTAACTACATGTCTTTGGACTGTGGAAAGAACCCAGAGTACCCAGAGAAAACCCACACAGTGAGAACATGCAAATTCCACACAGAAAAAGTCTGGCCAAAAGGTGGATTTGAACCCATGACCTTCTTGCTGCATGATTTTATATGTATTTATCATCAATGTGTGAAAATTGGGAAACATTCATGTTATAGCTTACAGGATTACTTGTGAATGTGCCTATTTCTGTGTTTAATATGAGCATCTATTATTGTAACAAGATAATCAAAAATCAAATAAAGAGAAATCGAGGATAATAATAAAAACTCCTGTTTAAATTAGTATCTAAAGGGCTCAGGGTATAAAGGTAAAGGAAGAGTAGAGCAGTCAAGTACTGATGCTGTTATTTCTGGTCTTTTACATGGGATTTGTTGGGGAAAAGATACATTTAGAATAACACCAGGTTTATCCTTTAAGTCATAGTTCAGTTATTTTTGGTTATCCATGTCATTTTTCCTGCAGACCTATCCTGTATCAGGTAGGTGGGTGTTATTAAAACCATTCTATGCCTATATTTTGCTCATTCGCTCTCTTTCTCTAACTCTCTTCCTGCCTCTCGCTTTCTCTCTTGCTCTGTGTGTCTCAGAGGGTCATTTGCCTGTTCAGATGAGATTATGAGCTATAATGGAGAAGGTGTGGAGTGCTGAGACAAGGAAAAATGGCCTACCGTGCAGATAGGAGATTTGATGGTTAGTCGATAGCTTTTCTCTGTCATCAGAGAGAGAGGAGAGCATGGAGACGAGCACACATGAACCTTGATTCTATATAGGAAACGCATTATTTTTTGAAGTCGACCTGAAATGGTCTCAGAAAATCATTTTAGCATGAACTAACCTTGAACATTCCCATACTTATGTAAATGATCATTGCCAGTGGTAATCAATGAATGGAATAGCCTTGAGGCTCTTAAATGTTATTGAGAACATTTTCAATTTAAACAGCGTTTCTTTGTCAGGTTGGTTATAAAAGCCTTGTAAGACAAGATGAGGGGTCACATTGCTACTTCATCTTTTCCTTCTATAATGTTGTCTTACAGTTTTACAGCAGATTATGTGCCAGACTACTTGTTGGCCAGGAACTTTGACCTCATCAAGTCTTTGCTGGTTGTCTAATATCGCAGCCGTAAAGCTGTGTCCATACTGGAAGTGATCACAGGTGAAATAACTGGTGGCCACACAAAGTGGGTGGAACCTGAGACTTTCAACTTACGGGCACTTTCATTGAAACAGCTACCAATGAAAGCGCAGGATAAATACATTAGGGGGTTACCTACCAATCGTAGCTTTAAAGTGATGCATAATAAACACCTGTAGTGTGGATGCAGCTTAAGACACAGTGGTTTAGTTTTCTGGTTGGTAAATGGTGCAAAGATCAACTTGATGAAACCATGTATACCTTGCGAGGTATTGTAAGACCTTGTCATGTAATGCCACAGTGGAAGATGCTTTCTCTAAAATCTACCTGGATTAGAATCCATTTATAAAAGAGACCAACATCTCTTAAGAAAAAAAAAAACTAAAAGAAAAGAACTGTTTCAGCAAGTCATGGCTTTCTAATATATTTTTCCGGTGATCATTTTTGAAGCATAGCGCTGTTAAAAACACCAAGACTTTGGTAACATAACTGTGGGGTGGAGCCTTCACCAACCAGTCATACTGAGGATGTTTGACCATGTTGGGACCTGTTTAGCTTGGAGGCCCAGTCAACACTTTGGAGTCTTTTCATATTCTTTGAGCCTTTGCTGGCCACTTTTGAGCTGGTGTAGATTGTCCTGTGGGTGGAGGCTGCTGCCATTGTGTGTGTCATTGCCATGGAAAGGAAGTCAAGAAGTCAATAACTCATAAGTAAAACAAGGACTTTTTCCAACTGCAATAAAGACAACAAGCTAGAAGCAAATTATCATCACAAATCTTTCATTTGAATTTGAAGATGGCACTGAACTCTCTTTGCAGACCGCTGTGAGACAAGTGCACAGGAACCATCCACAAAGTGCAACAATCAGTATGTCAGTAGTAACAGCATCACAACAGTTTGGAAAACCACACAAATCTCAGCAGGTATGAGCATGTAAGTAAAGTAAGTTGATGCAGCACTCTGCAGACATCTAAGAGGACTAAGTCAGAAGTTTGGTCCTATTTTAGATTCTATAAGAGTGCTGAGCAAGAGTAGATCAAACACATTCATTGTGCCTGCAGAGCACACTGAAAGAAAATCACATCACAACAATCAGCCACTATTTTATAGCAAATGAAAGGAAACTTTTAACTCAGTGCCTGATATGGCAACACGAGAGCAGTGACAGTACAGTGGGAAACAACACTTCATGTTGCTCCCCATTATAGAGATTAGGTACTCAGACAAAATAGTTAATGACAGATTTGTTGTAAAGAACTTCAACAGCACAGCGTTCTCTGTTTCACCAGTTTTTTTGGCTCCATTAAAACCTATTATGGGTTACTACATATACTCAAATGCAACCCAAGTGGAAAATGAATAGAAAAATAAATTCTACCAATTTTATTTACATATATTTCTCAAAAGACTTTTCTCATATTGTGATTTAAAAGTGGCTCCTTTTCTCATGGATCAAACATATAGGAATTAAGGATGAATCTAGTAAAGATAACTTGTGAAATAAATTGATGAAGTCTCATACCAAATGAAAAAGACACATTTAAGTTTTTCACTTAAGATAAAAGAAAACCTGGCAATGTTCCAAGTTAAGAACGGCAAATACTTCAGTGTGAAAAATATACTTTTACGGGAGATATTCAACACTAATGGATGTAAAGAAAAGGGTCAGAATCGAGGTGCAACACAACTGTTTTGAAAGTAAGACTCACCATTGGGAAATGTAGAATGACCAACTTAATAAACTGTCAGGGAAGCATCATATAAAGTTGAACAAAGGAAAAATAATAATAACAAAAGTGGGAACCACACTTGTGGTGGAAACTTTTTTTTTTTTCAAAAGTAGCTGTAGCTGCAGGAGAAGAGATGAAAGATGCCTGCGAGCTGTCAGTCCACATCTGGACTGGATTGTCTTGTGAGCTTTGTCTTATGTCCTGATAACTCCCATGTCTGAGGGGAAAGGGGTACAGTGACAGGAAGCACTCGAGGGACGAGGTCCTCATCAACGCTGACAGGAAGCATGAGTGACACCTGACACACGGACGACCTCAGAGCGCTGTCTGCTGCTAACAGCTGCTCAGAAAAAGACCTGTGATTGACCAGACCTGACACAAACGCCAGTGAACACACACATCCACACACTCACACATGGAGCCGTGATAATACAGCTGAGAGGTAGATGTGGCTCAATAACACAAATTCCTTTCAGATAACAGTGATAACCACTACTGCTGCAGCTGTTATATTCACATTGATTTATAATTGTCTCAGTTAACTACCTGATTGTATCATCTACGCGTGTGTGTGTGTGTGTGTGTGTGTGTGTGTGTGTGTGTGTGTGTGTGTGTGTGTGTGTGTGTGTGTGTGTGTGTGTGTGTGTGTGTGTGTGTGTGTGTGTGAAATAGAGAGAGTAAGTGTAAATATCCAGCAGCAGCAGTCTGAACCTTCGATATGAGCCTGCTTGGTTAGCAAGCTGCATCCATGAACTGTACAGGTGCAACATGCAGATGCTGATAGGTGCCAGTCAGTGCTAAATAACATACTAACTAAATACTATGAAATACTTATCTCATCAGAACTGAGGCACAAATGCCTTATGATGCTTTAAAAAGCGCCAGCAATACAAACAGTGTATAAAGACAAATGATGTGGTTCTACTTCCTCCCACTGTACACAAGTGAAGCCAAAATTTCCCGCCTATGGAACTGCCATGTTGCATGTTTGAAGCCAAAGCCTGGGCTGTAGTGATTTGGGGTGGAGTCAAAAAGATCAAACTCCAACCTACACTCCTGCTTGACTCAAACACACCCTTGTACTTTTTAAATAGCCCAGCTACTCCAGTTTTAACATTTCTGCTGATGGGTTTGCTGATGGTGAAACAACCATGTCAATATATTTAAAAAGGCAAGCACCTTATCATACTACAGTACCAGACAAAAGTTTGGACACACCTTCTTATTCAATGTTTCTCTGATGAGAAGCTACACACTCCCTGTGGGAACTCCTTCAAGACTGCTGGAAAACTGATGATCACCTCATAAAACTGACTGAGAGAATGCCAGGAGCGTGCAAAGCTGTAATCAAAGCAAGAGGAGCCTTTGTTTAAAAATCTAAAATCTAAAACATATTTTGGTTTGTTTAACACTTGTAAGTTTACTACATGATTCCTTATGTGTTCTTTCATAGTCTGGATGGCTTCACTATTAATTTACAATGTAGAAAAAAACCCTAAAAACACTGAATGAGAAGGTGTCCAAACTTTTGACTGGCGCTGTATATTTCTATCCAAAAACACAATTTTGTAACTCCTACTGTTACCATATGCATTCAGTGTTTTAGCAGATTGTAGTTAACTAGTTAATTCTACATGCTCGTGCAATATGTTTAAATGGACAGCTGGTCACTTTAGCTTTTATCTTCATTTTAGCTGGGGCGGGCTCCAGCTGAGGTGCTGAGGTCCATATCTGAGGGCAGCTGCTGTGAGCGCATAAAGAGAAAAGAATCATCAAAAGCAGTAAGTCGTGAAGTTTATCCCTCAAAGATGACGGCAAGTCTGATCCTTTCTTGTCCTGACAGACTTCAGGTTCTGAAGTTCTCTACATTTTTTCAATCTGCAGTTCTGCTGATTCTCATGAAGTGTTTTTTTTAAAAAATATTTAAAATATATATTTTCCCTTTACTTTTTGGGGCGCTGTCTGGTCCTCCATTTTTTTACAGAGACTTGAGAGAAGTCCAGCTCAGTGACTTGATTCAGCAGACGTGAGGCCTTGCAGACAGCAATTAGTTACAGTAGCCTGTGTCAGCTGATCTGTCAATCAAAGCAGCCACAGCCCCAACTTGTCACAGTTGTTATGAAGGCGGACCCTATACGTAGAGGCCAAAATCATTTTTTGTATCAGTGTAAACATGAATTGAATGCAGCATCTCACTTTAGAGGAGCTGCAACCACACTGGCTTCATTTTTTTTTCAGCCCTTGAGATCGCTCCTTTAAATAGAACTTTGTTGTTTTTTGTTGTTTTTGTGTGTGTGTGTGTGTGTGTGTGTGTGTGTGTGTGTGTGTGTGTGTGTGTGTGTGTGTGTGTGTGTGTGTGTGTGTGTGTGTGTGTGTGTTGTTTTCTCTTGCATATGTGTTTGATGTGCTTTCTAAATAAACTTGCCTGGTGCTGACTCGCAGCTCTCACATAAACTAAACCTCTGAGCCGACCTCCGACTGCTCCCTCCTGCTTGTGCGTGCAGAGTTGTTTGTAAAGTCCTGTGTGAGAATGTGTCTAAAACGCATGTGAATGTGTGCAGTGAGCCGAGTGAATATGCATGGCCGCACCCACTTTAATGTATGAAGCCTATCTGCTGCTCATTCATATTTATCTGCTGCACATGCATGCATGCTGGCCCACAGCTGTTCCACTGCAGGTAATCATACGCTCACTGTTTCTAATGTGAAGCAGCATGGGTTGTGCAGCAGTGTGTTGTGTTTGCAAACAGCTTGCATTCTCACTGTTGGTGTTCTCTGTGAAGCTACATCATTTGAGTGTGTGGTGATCCAACCCACAGAAGCAATAAGACCCTGTCAGAGCTTTCAGAGGTTGCAAACACACACACACAGACGCACACACACTCAGCTACTGTCATTGAGGATATTGACTTGGCAATCAAGTGGTATCAAGGATTATCTTAACCTTCGCCCTACTCCTCCTTGGACTGCACAAACATACAGGACACTCGATCACAGAGAGAACTATGGGGGATCAAACCTGACACTGACGTTCTCACTTTGTAATATGTAGCATTATCTAATCTGAGCTTCATTCCTGGCCCATAAAGACATGGCAGGAGTGGACAAAGTATATCTGCTTATGCATTTATCTGCTTATCTCCTCCCCCCTCTGTTATGCTTTACATTCCCTCACCATCTCTCCCTCTCCCACCATGTCTCCCCCCTCCCCCATCTCTATCTCTCTCTGTCTCACGCTGCCTCTGACACCCTGATCAATTCCCCATCAAATCCTAATGCTGCGGTTTAACTCAAGTGTGGCATCTTAATTAGAACGATAACTGCACACTGTCAGGGTCATCGACTGCGCCGGCCGCCAACCAATGCTTCTCATCGACAGGCTGCCAGCGCTCAGAGAGCCTCTAAAAGCAGGGGACAGGGGACAGAGAGGGATGGATGGACAGAGAAGATGGACAGGTGGGAAGTGAGGGCAAGTTAAAAAAAAAAATAGGAGTGAGTGAGGTTTACCTGAGAGGACTCAGTGACTGTGAGGCTGGGAAAACCTGAGAAACATGTGACTAGAGGTTTGGTAACAGTGAAGATGGAATTAATAATGCTTTAGAAAAATTGTTTTTCTGGCCATATCAATGCTACCAATGTGCAGAAATTATGGAGGAGAGAATGAGTTCTGGCCCCTTTTCTCTGGCAAAACAGTGTTTTCCTCCTTAGTACATCACTGTACTGATATATGCTAATTATGCAATCACCAGACACTTTATTAGGTGCACTGGTTCAACTGCTCATTAATGCAAATGTTTAATGAGCCCATCACATGACTGAAAATTGGTGCAATTAGGCATGTAGGCATGGTTGCAGCAAAATGGAGAAGAACGTTTAAGAGACTTTGAAGGTGGCATGGTTGTTGGTGCCAGTTGGGCTGGTCTGAGTAGTTAAAAAGTTGTTTGATCTACTGGAATTTTCCTGCCCAGCCATCTCTACAGTTTACAAAGGATGGTTTGAAAAAGAGAAAATGTCTAGTGAGCGTCAGTTCTCTGGGCAAAACTGTCCTGTTGATGATCAGAGGAGAATTACTAATTCTAGCTGAATGGAAGGCAACAGTAATTTAAATAATACAAACAACACAACACATCAAACCTTGAAGCAGATGGCCTACAGCAAGAGGTGACCACACCAGGTACCAATCCTGACAGCTAAGAACAGGAAACTGAAGTGATGATTCACATGGCTTCACCTAGAGGACCAGAAAAACTTTGCCTGACCTGATGAGTCTCATTGTCTGCTGCAACATACTGATTGTAGAGTCAGGATTTGGCACAAACTACATGAAAACATGGATACATCCTGCCTTGTATCATCTGTCCAGGCTGCAGCTGCTGCTGGTGTCATGGTGTCATGGTGTTATGGTGTCATGGTGTCATGGTGTTATGGTGTGGGGGATATTGTCTTTATACACTTTGGTCTCAGTGCCAGTTCAACATCATTTACAGTTTTTCTCAATTGTTTGATGCTTTGATGAAACGTGAATGATTTATTTGATACATTTTATCATTGCTGAAACTGACAAAACCAAGATGATACATATGAAACTATCTTCGTCTTGTTCCAGCTGCTCCCTTTAGGGGTCACCACAGCCGATCATCTGCCTTCATCTCACCCTGTCACATCAATCCTCTGCATTTCCTCCTTCACTGCATCCATGAATCTTCTCTGTGGTCTTCCTTTTTTTTTTTTCCTCCTGCCTGGCGGCTCCATCTTCAGCATTCCTTGTTCAGTATATCCACTATCCCTCCTCTGCACATATCCGAACCATCTCAGCCTTGCCTTGCTAACTTTGTCTCTGAACCGCTCAATGTGAGCGTTCCCTCTGATACATTCACTTCTAATCCTGTCCCTCCCAGTGAAAATCTTAGTATCTTCAACTCTGTCTCCTGTCTTTTTGTTGCTGCTACTATCTTCAACCACAAATCACAGCATATATATACTTAGATTATAGTATCAACTACTATATAGTACGGTAAAGTCGCACTAAATATATGTACAGTATACGCTTGTGTGTAATTAGCAGTGCCATGACATGCACCTGTCATACAAGACTGAGGGCACGCGTTTCAGTTTGTTTCATGCAACTATTTGCTTTCAATTACAATTTTTCTCGGTGGCTTTGGTGCAGTTCTCACAGCAGAAAAGTCATTCTCACCATTCTTAATGCAGTTCTCAGATCAGTAATGCTTTTCCCCACCCACATTAGCCTTTCTCATTGTTTTAGTGCACACTGCTATTGTTTCTATGCATATTTCATGACTAAAGATATTTTAGTGTTGATGCACTTCTCACTTGAATCTCACAACTCATCAAAATACAGTAGTTTGCACTTCTGTCGCTCACAACTCTAGCTCGCTCATTTTCCTGAATACAGTCCAGCACTGCATCAGTGTTTTCAGTCAAATTCCTTCAAACGTTTTTCAAATGTGTATAAAAGAGCAAAGAAGAGGTCTAGTTGAATCAAATAGAAATACATACTCTTTGTCACAAGTGCATGTCATGGCACTGCTAATTGCACACAAGCATACACTATACATGTGCACTCATTGACCAGTTTATTAGGTACACCTTCCTTGTACAAGGTTGGGCCCCCTTTTACCTTTAGAAGTGCCTTAATTCTTTGTGGCATAGATTCAACAAGGTGCTGGAAACCTTCCTCACAGATTTTCCTCCATAATGACATGATAGCATCACACAGTTGCTGCAGATTTGTCAGCAGCTCATCCAAATTTCTTCTTGTTGTGCATTCATATATGCTGTTCTGCACACCTGGTTTTTAGTGCATTACGTGATTGAGTTACTGTTGCTTTCCTATCTTCTTAGCTTGAATTAGCCCAGTCATTCTCCTCTGACATCCACAAGGCATTTTCACCAAGAGAACTGGATATTTTCTGTTGTTCAGACCATTCTATGTAAACCACAGAGGTGGTTATGTGGGAAAATCCCCACCACATCAGCAGTTTCTGAAGTACTCAGACCAGCCTATCTAGCACCAACAGCCACACCATGTTCTACCCCCTTTCCCCCCATTCTGATGCTTGGTTTGAACTTCAGCAGGTGGTCTCAACCAGGTTTTGAGTTGCTGACATGTGACTGGCTAATTAGATATTTGCATTAATGAGTCCCAATAAAGTGGCTCCTGAATGTACGTAGCATGACTTTAGTGGACTATACAGTAGTTGGTGCTGTGTTCTCAGATTGTAGAAGTTATATATAATATACAGTACCAGTCAAAGGTTTGGGCACACTCAAGTGTATCCAAACATTTGACAGGTTCTGTAGTTTCGCTGTTTTCTGATCCAGTTTCCAATGTACCATTTTGCTTTCCTCAATTTCAGCAGTTTTGTTAGCTTTTAAATAAATCCTTCATATTTCATTTTTGTGTCTTAACATAGAAGAGTACTGCAGTACTCTTTCCAAAGTCAGTACGGTTTTGATAAAAGTAAAAAAAAAAGAAAAAAAAACAAGCATTTGGTAGGCTGGAGCTGATCCCAGCTGTCAAACATATTTGAAAAAACGCTTGAAGTAATTTGATTGGCAACACTAATGCAATGCTGAGCAGTTAAAGGAAAGCGAGCGACCTAAAGTTGTGAGCGACAAAAGGACAAACTGTTTTAATAAGTTGTGAGATTCAAGTGAGAAGTGCATCAACACAGTAACAAATGTCTTCAGTGGTGAAGCAAGCACAGAAGCAATTAAGAGAAGCGAGAATGATTTTTCCGCTGTGAGAGCTGCACCAAAGCGACCGAGAAAACTGTCACGTAAATGTCTAATCAGCCACTGACGGCTCAGCAATTCAAAGCAAGACAGCCTGCTGAAGTTCATCCTGAGCATCAGGAAGAAAGGTGAGTGAAAGTGGTCTGAGTGTGGGACTTTCCAACACAATCATCTCTAAGGTGTACAGAGCGGTGACAGGAAGGTGACAGTAACTCAAGTAACTTATTACAAACAAGGTGTGCAGAAGACCATCTCTGAAAGCACAACACATCTGACCTTGAAGCAGATGGGCTACAGGAACGGAAGACCACACAGAGGGCCTCTCCTGTCAGCTAAGAACAGGAAACTGAGGCTACATTTCATGCAGACTCAACAAAATTGGGCAATGGAAGATTGGAAAAATGCTGTCACCAGTTGTCAGTCCAGTAGAGCAGGAAGTGGTTGAAGGGGAAATTTGGATGACAAATCTGTAACAGCTGTGTGACGCTGTCATGTCAACATGAAGCAAAATCTGTGAGGAATGTTTCCAGCCCCTTGTTGAATCTATGAAGGAAAGCAAAGAGCAGTAGGAATAGAAAGAGGAAGAAAGGAAAGACAAAAAGACAAGAGTAAAGGCCCATCCGTATATTTGCCCCTAAGCAGAGAAATGAAGCTGGAGTCGCAGATCCCTCGCAGCAGACAGGAAACTCACTTTCAAATGGCAATTTGTCCTCTTTGCTTTCTTCTCGGAGCAGAAAGAAGGAGAGAAAAAGAAGAAGAGAGGTTAAAAAGAGACAAAACACAGAGACATTAAGTTTCCCTTTATATGTGACAAATGTAGAAATCAATAAATCATTGTGGGCCTTTGACAGGTTGTGGCGAGGACGGGCCGCTCGTTCCTCATCGACTATTTATGAAACTGTCAGTGCTGTCTCTCTCTCTGCTCCTCTCAGAGCATGTGTTGGCTGGCTGGCTGGTTGGTTGCCAAGCAAAAGTACTGTCTGAAATATTTAAATGTTTTTGTGTGCATTTCACACTGGACCTGTGACGCCCACAGAGGGAACAGTTCACGGCTGCATGAGGGGAGGAGGAGGAGAGGGTCACAGGTTCCCTGTGTTTATCACAGGCTCGACCACCATGACTCATCGTGGTATAAAGAAAACCTCCATGTTCATGCATGTCTCAAAGCCCAATGCTGGTACTTGTAACATGTATAACTGCGTATGCATGTATTTCTGTTTTAAATATATTTAAATACAGCATGTCACAATATTAAAACTACTGACGAGTGAAGAGAGTAGCAATTTTAATCCTTTCATTACAGAAATTCATACACAGCAAAGCTGGTTCATCATGGTTTACTGGCTTGGGTTGTACAGTAGTGGAGTGGTTATTACACAGTGGTTTGAACCCTGGCTGCGGCCTTCCTGTGTGCCGTGTGTTATCCCTGTGCCTGTGTGGGTCAGCCTCCTCCTACAGAGTTAGACTCAGCAAATAATTTAAACCAGGAAATTAATAGAAAATACTGATTTCATAAACAGGAATATAAAATGGGGCAATAAGGGCACAGGCTCTGTACTAAGAAGAAGCTTCATTCAGCTGCATCTTTATTCACCAGGATGCACCACAGCAGGTTTGATTTGGCAGATTTTGTGCACCAGATACTCTTCCTGATGCAACCGCAAAGGGTTTTGTGTCCTCTTTCTTTCTCTCTGCCTAAGCGCTTTCTGACATTCCCACACACACTCTCACTCTGACGGATGCATCAGGAGCAACTTGGGGTTCGGTATCTTGCCACAGGACACTTCGGGATGCAGACTAGAGGAATCGGGGATCAATCCACCAAGCCTCCGCTCTACCACCTGAGTAACAGCTGCCTCTGCCGTGCACACACACACACACACACACATATAAACATACATGTCACACAAACCAAATCTTTGAATGCCTGTAAAATCAAATAATGAAGTAATGGCTGTGTTCTCCCACTGCAGTGGCAAATGTTGGGAGCTGGTTGATAATTTTCTGACGATGCAATTAAAATCATTGCAGGAGAAGAGAATGCAATAAAATGATGTAATCAAATGTGGATATAATAACTGGATACTGGAGAATTGGATGCTTGACATTACAATAAAAACTGCTCATCAGCTAAAAAATCTTTTCCAAGTATTTTCCACAAAGGAAACTCTCAGAGTTTTAGGGCTCATAGAGCATGTTCATTATCACCCTTCTCAGCTGATACATAGAGCGTGTAGAAGCAAGATTCCTGGCCCTGCCAGCTTGTTTTGTGTTGCCCCCCAACACACACACACACACACACACATACGCATAAGTGTGCCTAAACAAAGGAATTACGTGACTGGTCTAATCTTTCACAAAGCTGTTGGACTGAATGAATCACTCATTTATTCATTTTCATTTATTCTGAAAAGTGTGAGATCAGCTGCACTGAGCCACAACCGCAACCTTCACCTACTGTTATGATCACTGATCAAGAGTTGTTTCCACAGGCTGACTCCCTAATATCAGCTGAGATGTGGGAATATGTTTCCAGGGCCAGCTGAAGGACCTGGAAGAAGACTTAAAGAAAACTGAATAAATCCAATTTTTGACAAAACAATTTACATATTTTTTATTCTCAGAAATTATTTGCTGTTGAGTCCTGGTACACATGAATGGAATGAAATGTTTCAAATCAGTGGCCTGCAGCTGCTGGACCAAATACTCCAGAGTACCAAATGTGGATTATTCCTCAACTCCTTGCTAAAAACTTCAGTGGCTGTTGGAAATTATGGAGCCATCTCAGTTTTTTTTATGATTTCATTTAAAGCGTTGTTAACTTGTGTATCCTTAGTAGCTACCAGAGATGTTAAGACTGAGAGCCACAGAGAGAAGGAAGGTCAGGAAGTACTGAGAGACAGGCCAACACGCTTAGATTTTAGTTTAAGAAAATTAAAAGTATAGAATAACACCAGCTTTACCATCTGAAATTAACATCCGTGGACAATGATGACGGAGGCCTGAAATTCCACTTCTCAGAGCTCCGCTGAGTCCCTCTCTAAGCAGGCCATGAATGGGCATTAGTTAATTAATGAATTCGTGTTTAGATTCAAAGGGGTGCTCTCCCAAAGAGTGCAGTCTCCCTAACCTGCTGTAATCCAGCTATTACAGACAGATTATCCTGATTATTACACCAGTGCAGATTTACCAGACCACGAGCTCAAATTACCCAGAGGGGATGGATGAAAAATTTGTCAGTTTTTACTTCAGGATAATCCCTAAATGAGAGTGATTACCCTAAACCTCCACTGTGGACGTGTTAAATACTGAGCTCCATATATTTGCCGCTCCATGCTTATTTTTATAGATATATTTAATTCACCCCTAATGATTCTGACTAGAGGGTTAATGACTAAAAAAATAACTAAAAAAAAAAGTAATGACTAAAAAATATATATACAAAAAAAATATTAGTTTTATAGGTTTGACCTTTTATTAATCACATCTTCTGATCAACTATTTCTATCTCATCATAATTTCCATAACATAACCAAATTTTTGTGATTATGTGGAAAAAATACAGTCACAAAATATCACATATGAGTTTTTATGCATTCTAACCCATATGAATTCTTTGCATTCATAAACTGGATAAATTCATAAGTGGGTAAATTGCTCCCAGGTGTATTCATTATGCTACATCATACTAATAAAAGTTTGAACCATTTTAGTTAATTAATTGAATTATGCATGCAATGATATTTCTGACTTTGTGTTATGAGAGGAGCTGTCCAAACTGTTCACTTCATCTGAGGCAGAGGTGTGAAAGACACAGCCTGTCACACCACACTGAAGTAAGAAGGTCGAGCTTTTATTTTGATTTAAAAGAGTATAGTAATGACAGTAGACTGCCATAATATTGCTGAAATTGCACTGCACATCTTTACAGTTAAAAAAAGGCATTTTTGTACAGATTGTCACACAATTGTTTTTCTTCTTTTACCCACTTGGGAATCAGTCTGAGTTTGACATACTTGGACTTCCTGTTGTCTCAAATGAGCCCCTGAATGTCCCTAAAGCAAATTATAGGACCATTTCCACTTGAAAGGACTGACAAAGCCTGCCTTAAGAGGCGCTCGAATACCCCACCATCTGAAGGTGTCAACAGCAGTGCATATTTTACACTTAATCCAAACAGCCTTATTCACGTGAAGCCCGTCCAGCTTTAGGGTGACCCCAGATCCACATGAACTAAACCTCCAACTCACCTGACATCAGCAATAGCCTTCAATAATGCTCAACAATTCTCGTGTGTAAACAGGAGCAAATAAGCAGTTATATTCCTGGAAGCCTGAAATCTGAAGATGGCGTCTGCATGTTGACTCCTACAGTGTTGAAACAACACGTCAGTGCTCAGTCTCACCTGCTTCTCTCGCCCAAAACTAAGTCTGAGCAGCAGCTTTACATGAAGCTTTTAATAAAACATTTTTGTTTCTTACTTTTGTGATATGCAGTGAGTCTTCATTCATAGTAAGTGTGCACCTGTGAAGCCTGATGTGTGCAGAGAGAGAGAGAGAGAGAGCAAAAAGTAGATGAGGCACTTTGAGAGCTTGCGGCAATGCTGAGATTTAAACTCATTCTGTCTACGGCTCCATCAGATAACGAGCTGAATCAGCACGCACTGTGGATATGCACCGAGTGGGACACACACACACACACACACACACACACAAAGTTAAAGTGAGCATGCATCAGACATTCACAGAGATGCAGGAGGAAAAGACAAAGTCTGACACTGGCTGTTCTCATGATCAGGGGTCCTTTCAAAAACACAGCTGTCACTCCTTCATACGCCACTGTTTCTCTTTCCTCAAAATAGCTCTCTCGTGGTGTCTCAAGGGTCACAGGATAATTAAAGGTAACTAAATTGGTGTGTTTATCCTTGATATCTAATGTTTCCTGCATTTCCTTCCTCTCAAAACATTTGCAAAGCCAGATTTAGGAATAATGGAACCACTGTAGTCTTTACAGTGATTGTCCTCCTTATCTTCCTCTTCCTTGCTTTGAGGAGTGCATTGCTGGATTAAATTGCTGGGCTACTTTAAGCTCATCATGTGTCTGCACACCATAAACTGTATATAAAAGATGGATGTGGCTTCCAGGTCTGAAGCTGAATGCAGAAAAGCCTTAAACCTGACTTATGTCTGCTGGCCAGTAGGGGGCCTTTGGTTCCCTTACTCTGTGACTTCTGTACACACTTTTCTGATGAATTTCTGGTCTCATTTGTTAGTTTCATGCCCTGATTACAACATGAAGTTCACTTTGTAAACAATCGTTTGCAAACTGTGGTAGTAGGATGTGCTTTATTGTGACTGAGAAGCCAGTAGGCAATCAGCTGCTAGACAGTCCTTTGGTTTCTCAGTCAAACACCAAGACAGCAACTCGAGGCTTCTCAAGAGGGCTCTACTAACGAGTAGGTGCTGTCATGGAGGTTATGTCCATCTTTTATATACAGCATTTGGTGTGCTCTCTTTGATCTGCAGAACAGCTGGTGGAAAGCTTTACTCTGCAACTTTAACATTTTTAATTATAAAAGATTTCTGCTTCAAAATGACTCTCAGGACCACTTTTTAATAAGATGTCCTTTACTGAGAGTTTATAAGTTGTTTCAAATGGCTTAATTAGCAGGTAATAAGCACTTTAATGCTATAGATTAGTTACAAGCCAATTATAGGAACACCTCATTTTGTCTCATTAGATGATATTTATGCTCCACCTACATGACACATTAATGATATATGAGAGTGGATGGTATTCTAATTACATACACTATACTTGCTAACCAGCGTTGATTCCTAATTTATGATACTCCATATGCAGTCAGCGTATGGGGAAAATAACATCAAAGATCAGCTTCAGGCTCATTTATGATCAGAAAGTGAAATGTTGTGATTAAAACTTTGTTCCTGGAAATGATGATGTAGTAAAACTGATCTGATAACTTTCCAAGGTCCAAAATACATTATTATTTTTATCATTATTTTTATTATTATTATTTCTGACCTGATTAAAAGGTTCAGATTAAGAACGACAGTCTAATATTTTACACCTTCCATAAAAACCTTCCTCTTCCACCACTGCTCCTCATCCTCCCTCCTTCTTTTCCTCTTTCTCGCCCAGGCTTGTTTCAGGCTCTGTGTGGGATCACTTTCACAGCCCCGCTGTCAGTGCTAACCACACCTTGACCCTGCTGGCCCCTCTTATATCCTCTGCCTTATCTCTCCCAACCCGCCACAGCACCTCAGCCCTCACCACATACTCTGCTGCTACCTTCTCCCTGTGGAGGAGGAGGAGGAGGAGGAGGAGGAGGAGGAGGAGGAGGAGGAGGAGGAGGAAGGAGGCGGTCAGTGACGCACTCAGCTACAGGCCTGTCCCTGTTCATTTCAGGTTAGCCCATCTGCAATTGCACCAGCCAAAGTGACAGCTGTCAGCGCCACTGAGTGTGCTCCACATGCTCCCCCCTCCATCCGTCCTTGGAGCTCAGCCAGGACGAAGGAGAGGAGAGGAGAGGAGAGGAGAGGAGAGGAGAGGAGAGGAGAGGAGAGGAGAGGAGAGGAGAGGAGAGGAGAGGAGAGGAGAGGAGAGGAGAGGAGAGGAGGAAAAACAAAGCTTTAACAAAAATAGAAAAGGAAAGCAGGTATTTATAATAAAAAGGGAGGGAGGACAATATACTGAGGAGATAAACAAGTATAGGTGAAGAAGAAAGAGGTGACTAAAGGTGGGACGAATTATGAGCGAAAAGGACAAGAAGAAGATGAGAGTAAATGAAAGGGAAAAGAAGGGCCAAGAGGGGATCCAGAGAAGGAACTTAAGGAAAAGAGGAAAAGAAACAGGATGAAAGGCAGTGAGGTGAAGAATGAAGGAGAGGAAGGAACAAGGACATTTGATACAAGGTTAGAAAAAGAAGATGAGATGAGCAGAGAAAGGAGACGGAAAACACAGATGTGACAAAAGGACAGATGAAAGGAGGAAAAAAATGAAATGAAGAAGGAGAACAAGAAAGGAAAGGAAAGAATCCTCTTCTTTCCTTAATAAAAAGTGAAAAACATTTTAGTAGAAGCTCGAAAGTTCATTTCCTTTATAATAACCAGAAGGTGTGGAACTGAGCTTGGTGTTTGGTCTGTTTTCGCATCCTCTGTGACCTCTCCTGTCGGGTCTATTATCTGGACCGGCTGCTCGTCTTTGGCCTCTTCTGTGGCCTCGGAGCTGCTCCGGGTTAATGTGCGAGCAGCGCCGCCTGCTGGTTGGAAGCGCAGCAGCCCGCCGCAATGTTGCCTGTGCTGTCGGCGCTCTTCCGAACATCATCGCAGCGCTCCGTGTGAAGGCACGGAGAGAGGACAGAGTAAGTATTTGAAGGAGACAAACGAACCAGGAATGTGAGCATGACTTTGGTTTGGTTTGTGCTTGTTTACGTGTCTGTTATTTGATTCGCATGAGCTGCAAAACTGCTGCAAAGGTGGGATTGAAAGGCAATCGGAGCAGGGAATAGAAAAGAAACTTATGTGCATTGTATCGCTAATGTGGATGCAGGTAATAAACGACAAGTTTATGATGTCTGCATGCAAAAAAGTAATGTTTGCATCATTTTTGAAGAAGGAAAGCTTTCTTTATCGTTTTCTTCTTTATCTTTATCTGCTTGCTTGTTTGCTCATGACTTTATGCTGCTGAATTTTTTTTTTCCAGATTCGTTTGTTTGTATAATTTATATAATTAATATTTTGTTTGTGTTTTTTTGTTTGTTTTTTTGTTTGCAATTTTCTTACACATATTACTTCTCAGCTTCACTTCACTGGATGCCCATCATGACATTTCAGAGTGTAATTACTTTGTCTTTTATGTTTCACTTTCAGAGCAGAGTAAATGGAGAGTGTGTATCTAGCTTAGATAGGTAAGTGACGGACAGTTGCAACATAGAAACAAAACAGAGGCTCGACTTAACTTAAATGTTGCACCATTAAAATCTTTTTTCTTTTTTCCTTTAATTCCCACATCTTTTTCAAACTGTCCTCCCGTGTCTCCGGTTCTCTGAAAATCAGTCAGTGCTATAAAAATTCAACATGAAACTCGGGTGCTAAGCTCCTCACCTCCAAGAGTGAGTATATTGTTTCCTGTCCTTGGATGTGACTTAAGGTTGTGCAGACTGCATGCTTGCAGAGGTCAGAGGTGAAGGTAATGATCTCATGAAGACCCCAAACCCAGAGATAAAACAGCTGTTGTTACATTCTCGTTACAACCAGCACAACTGAGTGATGCCTGCCTCGAGATGCTCTAATAACTGTGTACATGAATAAATAACACACACACACACATACAGGTACAGAGCTATCGGCTGAGCAGCAGCAGAGCGGGTGTCTTGATTCCTAGACAGACACACTCATGCACTTTTAATGGGATCCCTCTCTAAAACCATGGGATTCCATCGCCAAGTCCAACCCATTTTCACAGAGTGTGTATGTGAGAGAGTGCTTAACCGTGTGTGTGTGTGTGTGTGTGTGTGTGTGTGTGTGTGTGTGTGTGTGTGTGCAGGAGGTGTGGATAAGGGTCATCCCCCGGCCCAGGGGTGCGATTTCAGCTTTCCAGAGGGAGGGTAAGTGAGTGGTCCCAAGACCCTGAAAACCCCAAGGCTTGAAATGAAACCTCATCGCACACGTTGTGCACTCAGCCCGACGCCTGAGAGTGTACATGAACTTATCACAAATATAATGTGCAGCTGGATCATTTTTAATAATATATGGGGAAAAAAATAATCATGCATTTTGCTGACCACTTTTTTTTTGGTGCCCCTAAATTTCATTTCCATCTCCGCACGTACAGGAAAGTCTGACTGAGTAACAAGATCACATGTTCAGTGTAGTTTTTCAGACTTCTGCAGAGGTCACACATAGTGATGCATTCAAAGACTTCTTAATGTTTCTGCATCTTTCCGTCAAACAGTAATACTGCCCACTTCTTGTGCAAAATTTTTAAGCCTGGATTACCGATTGAGTAAAAGCGCTAAAAGCAGGAGTTGTACTTCATATCTGTGGGGATTAAACGATCACAAATCAATCAGAAACTTGGACAGCTGGATCAGAATATCAACTATCCTCCATCTCATCACCTCCCTGTCAAACAGGAGCATAACAGTATTATCGTTATTATCAGGCAACTGCTCAACACATTTCAGTGAATGAGGGGATGAACAGTGGAAGAGTGCAGCCTCAGAAGTGGGGAGCTAATATGACCTGTAAAGAGTGATGGTAAATTACTCTTCTACAATTTAGCCCTGAGTCTAAAAGTGTTTATTTTCTGCATTGCCACCATTTATTTTCTTAGTTAATTGATTCACATGTGCTGCTTTCATCTTTGGTGTAGTGGTTGGTTCCAGGGGAAAATACTGAAACTGTGATGTATCCTGGGGTGAATCTGCAAAATGAGGTTCTGTCTCACATATCCAGTGAAGGTTTCTTTTTAGTGGAGATCCCAATTTTATGAAACTGTGTATAAAAGAAGGAACACAATCACATCCTTAAAAAAAAAAGAATCTTAATCAGATTAACATTTAAAATTCAGCAGCTTCACTGAGATACTAAATGCAATATTGAGGAGTAAACTTGCATTTATGTGATTCAAATGTCTGAAGTTTTCAGAGAGCATTTATTGGAGGAAAAAAAATCATGATCTTAAATATCTGAACACACCTTTCAACTCTTTATGTCCTTTTATCTCCAATTTATTGATATATGTAGTCTATTTAAGATGCTTTTTCAAAAGACTGCATATTTAATTTTTGCAAAATTATTGTTTTTATTTGATTTTATCTATGCAATTAAAAAAAATTCAGATGCACTTTTGTTTTTCATGTCTTGTTTGATTGTGGGGGTGGCCGTGGTTCAGGAGGGAGAGCAGGTCACCTGCAAATCTGCAGGTATGAAACACAAGCATTATATAAGAACCTGTCCATTTACCATTTGTAATGAGGAAATGGTATTTTGCTGTAAAATAAAAACTCTATTATTACATTTTTACATTAACTAACTGACTGTTATATAGCTGCAGTTTATTAAGAATGTATTTTGTAAAGACCAAGCCCCTCACGAGCTGCTGGAAATGAGGTCCTTTAGATTTTAAACACTGGCATCATTCATGTCATTTGCATTTTTCAGTTAACCCATTAATACAGTCATAAAATGTTACAAAATAAATACTAATGATGGAAATATTGAAGGCAGAAGTTCAGTAAAATGTCTCCCCTGTGTGTTTGACCAGCCACCAGATAAAACTCTGTACAAATTTTTATGGAATTTTCAAAAATGCCGTTATTTAAAATGTGATTAAAGCAATCAGTTATATTTTTGTAAACTTTATCAGTGATATTGCAAAGCTTTTGCTTCTCTGCTCAGTCTGTTTTGTTCCGGGAGTGAAAAAAGAGATCAGATAATCCCGTTTCTTATGAAGATTCTGTCATGGCTCAAACCAAAAAAAACAACATTTTTTAAAAGATGTTGGCCCTGTGAAAGGCTGGCGACCTGTTCAGGGTGTACCCCGACTCTCGCCCTATGGTAGCTGGTATTATTATTATTATTATTATTTTTCTCCTCTGAATTTAGACCAAATAATTCAACTTGGAGATTTTTACACCCCCCATTGTTCAGAAGCTTAAGAGTGTTGCATTTTGTGTGTGTGTGTGTGTGTGTGTGTGTGTGTGTGTGTGTGTGTGTGTGTGTGTGTGTGTGTGTGTGTGTGTGTGTGTGTGTAGGTGTGTGTGTGTGTGTGTGCGTGTGCGTGTGCGTGCGTGCGTGCATTTGATTTTGTGATTTTGTGAAATACTTTGGGAGGTTGAATAAAAAATGAAATGATAGAGCAGCTGTTCCATATTTATTACACAGAAGGCACTTAAAGGTGGAACACCGCGGAAGAAATCTGTGCATGCTGCTGTGTGACATGTCTGAGCACGCAGGAGCAGTGTACCAAATGTTTGTGGTTTTTGCTTTTTCTTTCTTTCTTTATTCATTTATTTATTTGTTCTCTGGTGAGCGGGATTACCTCTGAATTATGGAACAGTCCCCTTTCTCTCCTTAAGTAAAAAATAACATCTGTCCGGCAAATGGAGAGCTTAGTGTTTCTCTATAATTAATGGTAAAAGCCTCCAGAGCCGCACATAAAATATACATCTTCCATGCAGGACCCCCATAACAAAGAGAGCAAGAGAGGAGGAGGAGGAGGAGGAGGAGAGCAGCAGGTCAGTGAGAAAGGAGGAAGTGCTGCTCTCTGTGTCTGACAGCAGACAAAATGAAGATATTTATTCACAGACCTAAAAAATTAAGTCAAGACTGAAGTTTCTTTAAGAACTCCTTTTTTACTCTGTTTTAAAGGCCTTTGAATAACAGTGTGGTCCTTAAACAGGGAGCAATAAAACCTATATGTGCACCTAACCCTGCTTATCTTTTTGCTTTATATTTTTATATTTGTTTTGTATTTGTTCCTCACAGTTTAACACCATCTGAGTTGCAGTTGGATGAATAAAGCAAAAAAAGTTCTTATGTGTAATTAGTACATACCAGTAGCAAACAGTGCTTGCTCAGTGAAATTAAAAATAACAAACAAAAAAAAACATTTCTTTAAACACGCCAAAGTCAAACAGATAGCTTTACTTACATCGCAAACAATGTTTTGTCCCATAAAGTGTCTCACGTTGCCTCTTTGCATACATTCTATTAACACCTTATGGCCACAGTTGGCTATTTTCACTGGAAGCTAACTTGACTCTGCTTGACTACGAGCCATTGGAATCAGTAGTTTCTGTCATTTTCGTGGGTGGGTCCATGTTCCATTAACAAAGGCTGGGGTTGGGCCAACTGAGAGTTCAGCAGCTTTTTCTGGTTGTTTGTGCATGCACATTGTGGATAAACCTCTGGTCTTTGATGGGAAACTGATATGGGACCAGCATGCTAGACAAGCTTCTCCTGGCTCTGCTTTCACTGCTCTGAGATCAGTTACAGTTTGCACATTGTTGTATCCGGCAGATATGTGTGAAAACAGAACAAGTAACCAAGCAGAAGAGCGGGCGGGTCTTCCTACACCCCTGTTTCCTGCGCCCTGCCCAGGGTGGGGGTGAGCTGGTGGTTCAGAGGCTGGGTTGGCTGCATTCTGGGGTTGCTCCTGGCTCTGTGGCGGTGCCCGTTTGCCTACACTTAATAGGTGGGGCCTTTGTGTGTCCTTGTGTGAGTGAGTGAGTGAGTGAGTGAGTGAGTGAGTGAGTGAGTGAGTGAGTGAGTGAGTGAGTGAGTGAGTGAGTGTACAGCTGGGCCTGGGTCTGGGGCTTGTTTAGCTGTGGCCCTATAGGACATGGTCATGGAGGGTGGGGGTTACCCCTCCCTGGGTGTAGGGTGGTTCTCGGGTGCCTGGGGCCCTGTTCTCAATTCATGCTGGAACTGCTGGCCTCTGGCAGGGTGGGCTTGCCTCTGGTTCTCGTGCCCTTTGGCTAGGAGGGTCCATCTAGGGCCTCCCTCCTTCCTCTTCTGTGGTCCACACACAGTTGCCACCTGGATGTGTGGCCTTGGCTCTTCAGTGCTCCTGGGGGGGCTGTGGACAGTCTGATTCTCCTGGGTCTTTCTCTGTCTGCCTTTGGTTCCTGGGGAGTGCTGTTGCGGCTTTACACCCATATTTTTTGGTTTTGATTTTACTTTTTGTTTTGTTTTGTTTTTTCAGGTGCTGTTGTTGTGTGTGTTTTCTTACAGGTGCAGCACTTGATGCCTTTTTCCTTTTCTCACTGTCTTTTTTTTCCTCTTCCTGCCTGTCAGCCCTAATATTGCTGTATTGCACATGTACACAAGTGAATAATAATAAAAATGAATACATAAATTAAAAAAAGAAAAATAATAACAGGAGGAGCCTATAGAGTTTATAAGCTCACCTTGGAAAATCAAATGTGGCACTGCAGTGCATTCAGATCATGATTCTGATTCCAAAAGCTGGAAGACAGGACAGGTTATTAAAAAAAACACTGTGATTTATTATCTTAACAGATGTTTTCTCTTACTAATCACCTTGGCCAACATGTATGATGTAGAGGAGTTAGAGTTTAATATGAGGAAACTTTTAATAACTTCAGCACATCAGAAAGCATTAATGATGGATGGTTGGTAATATTTTTAATCCCACTGTAGATATTAACAGTTAACTATTTCATTCTGTTGATTTGTTGTTATTAATACATTTTAATATACTTTTTATAATCACGGTGCAGGCCTGTTTTTCTGATTTAATTAAAACATTGTACAGTTCTTTAGGTGAAGACTTCCATGCAGAGTGCAGCAAGACGCATGAAGCTGTCATCATAAATAAAAAAATGAAAGACAACAAAAAGTCATGAAATGTATTTTAATCTCATCAGCTTTGGTTTGTTGGTGTGGTAAACAGAGGAGAAAATTCATTTTTCTTCTTTTGAATGCGGTGGTGATGATTGTCTCTGCTTCGTGCCTTTCTGTAAAGCCACGGCACACCAGTGGTATATGCTAAGTTCACTTCTTCCAGTACTGAATAGATATGCTGATTTTTAAATTTTTATTATAATTTTTTTCAGCGTGCTGTGACACATCATGCATTTTGCCCCTAAAATAAGTTCAACAGTGCTGCTGTTGGGTCAGTCAACAGAAACTTGTCCTGCAGCCAAAACATCCTTCAAAATTCATCATCTCTGATTTGGAATCAGCTCACATTCTTAACAGTGTTTTCTATTATGCAGCAGCTGCTGCAAATGCACACATAATCACACACACACCATAATCATCTGCTGAGGCCCAGATGCACCATGAACTGCTCCCAACTGCTTTGTTTATTGATTAGTGATTGAACAATGATTGGCTGTGGAACGTAAACACAAAAGCACTCAGACAGTCATCAGGGAAACACACATCTCATTCAATATACAGCCAGCATGTCTTTCAGTGCGCGCACACACACGCACACACACACACATAAATGCTGTCACCCTCTATAATGGCGTAATTTTTTAATGAAAGTTTTATTTTTGCCTAAATCATCATATTTTCAGTGTTTTGTTCAATTTTTTGTCTTTTCTGAAAAACCGGAAAACATGATTTTAAGTTATTTTAAGAGGGTGACGGTATGAGGCAAAGATGAGAGTCTGAGCTGTAAGTGAGTATCTGGTAGCTGATAGTCCTCAGTAAGTCACGGCTTTAATGTTAGGAGGCTGTTTGGATGCGCGGTGAAAACATTGAAGGTTTTATTGAAAGTAAACAGTGACCTCTACAGGTCACAGCGTGACAGAACAAAACTCAACCAAATGCCTCAGATTTAAAGCTGCTCGTCGTTCACGTCTGATGTTTGATACACGTAGAAATAACGAGAAAAATCCTCCAGTTTTTAGGAGAATGGCTGTAATCACAGCACTGCAGGCTTAACAAGATTTGTGTCTGTATATTTAATGTATTTACATTTTTACATATTTCTTACTCATATATTTATTAATGATTGTCTGGATTGTCACAGACAATACAGAAACCTGCATGTCTTTATCTTATCTTGCTTATTGTTAAACTCTTATATATTTGAAGTTGCATTTTAAAGAATTATGTATTGTAAAGTATTGATTTTTGTCATTTATTTTCACTTAATTTTATTTTATTTGGACATTTTGATTTTATTTTTATACACCTTCATATTTAGTTTTATATATTTTATCCATTTTTATTGCAATAAGGAAATTGTTATATTATATTACTACAAAATATGACTTTATTATTGTGGTTTAAAATAGATAGTCAAAGCACAAACATATTGAAATAATTCAGTACTTCATCTGTAATCGCTGGTGTTTCAGCGGAACCAATAATGTATAAACCCAGCTCTCCGCCGGAGCATTATATATGTGGAACGGGAACGATGAAAAGATGGCGGCCGCTATGGTGCAAATGTCGTGTTTGTACCGGGGGATGTTAGCGGTCAGGGCCACTGGCATCAGGACGCTGATTCCCGGGCTGGTCCCGGTCCAGTTCCGAGCGTTTTCAGTGCGGAAGGAGCCTGAGCTGGAGGAGAATCCGTACTACAGCAAGTACCAGGAGAAGATCCAGAAGCTGCGCAGGTCAGAGACCAGCGACGAGTCCGAAACCCCGTTACAAAGTCACAGGTTTTTAAATAGAATTCAGTGGTTCACAATTTCACCTCAACGCTGACGGACACGCAGCAACTCTTCAAAACTGTGGCACGCTACTGCAAAATTCTGCTTACATCATTTATTGATATTAATTATTAATTATGGAATTCTTAATTCATCATTCTTAAAACTACAACCCTTTGGCATCAAATCAGTCTGTCACATACATAGTGATACCAGGTACAACTAGCAGTGAAATGCTTTGACGACTACCAATACACAATAGCACGAAGATGAAAGATGTAAATGGAATACTTTACAGAATATTATCAAAATATACTCCAAATATACACTAAGATAAAATGAGTAGTAAAGTAATTAACAAAATATATACACTAACATTTGTATATATGCACTCAGACAGGGTATGCTGGGGGGGATAGCTCATTGCGAATGCAGAAATATGTGGAACTGCAGAGAAATCCTGCAGTAAAAATAGAATATGTGAGTATGGCTACAACCAGTCTTAACTGTTACCTTTGACTGGTTGATCAGTTGTTTTTAATGTGATGTTTTCAACAAAAGTTCCCAGAGATGATGATAACTGATGAAATGATAATGATACACTCATGGTAGAATTGTGATCAAGCTGATAATTTAAAAAAAAATGTATTTGTTTTCTTGAGTTTACACTAACTTTGCCCAAATCTTTTATAGTGCTAAACCGCAGGAGTACGAGGCCCGAATGGAAAAGCGGCATGAAGCCAAGAAGGAAATGCTCGGACACTCAAAGCAGGCGGAGTTCGTCAGATTTATGGAGCAGGAGGTGGAGTATCAGCTGGGCTCAGAACTGACCAAAATGAAGGCCCAAGATAATAGAAACAAAACAGAGTTTCTAAAAAGTCCCACTTGTTAGAAACCACTTTTATTCGGATGTTTGTATTTGTGGAATTGTGATTTAGTTGTGAAATAACTGGCATCAGGTTGCACTGGGATGCCCTGGTTGAAGTTAGAGAATTTAAATTTCTCTATCTTTTTTTTTTCTGTGGGAATCTTTGCAGCTGGAAAAAAGGGACAAGATGGCAGCTGGTGACGGAACATCAGGAGGTTTTACTAAGAACAAGGTGAGCTGAAGAGAGGAGCAGTTTAGGGCTCAGTCACACGGGCCTAGGTTGGGAAACCCTGGCAACCTCCAGTCTGTAGGGAAAAATGTGCATTCCCTAACCGGCTAGCAAGTGGCTGCTGGGTGAAATGAGTCGCAAAGAGGGTGCTGGACCAAAAACCTTCCTGTGATTGCTTTGTTCACTAACAGATCGCTGTATTTGCCCGTAGTTTGCATGGAAGACAGCGACGACTCTGAAAACATTCGCTGAGGACCAATAAAACTTAAATAAGTGCGACACAAACCAGAAACTGAGAATGCTCACCTTCAAAGTAAAAGTGGTTCCTCACTGCTACAACCAACTCATTTCAAAAGGTGCAGCTTTTACTTTGAAGGTGAATGGCCTCTGTTTGCAGTTTGCAGTGCATGCTTCAGTTTCGGTGCTTCCTTTATTACCTCCTTTAGCATAGGATACACTGAGACCATCCTTTTATGAAAGGAGAGGAAAAAATGCGTGCCATACTTCATAACGTGGGGCAGTCATAAAAAATTACCAACAAAACTGATGAAGTGCAAAAAATCATATAAATGTTCATTAAAATAGCATTTTCCATGTCCTGCCATAACCTGATGAACTGACTTTTCAACGACAGGCTGTTAAACGCACACCTGAACTCTGATCATCACACTGCTGCAAGAAAATCTGCTTCTTGTGCAGGTGTTGCATAAACATAAATTTATACAAGCGCTCTAAGATTAAGATCTTACAGAGCTTGTATAAATTTATACATTATTGTGATGCCACAGCTGCAGCGTGATCTACTAAGAGTGCAATATAATTCACATACAAAGACCCAGCCAGTTCACTTCAGTAATAACAAGCATTTTACCAAGAGCAGCACAAACCAGCATCTGAACCTTCAGCAGACATCCAGCGTCACTCTGAGGAGAGTCGTGTAAGGTCGTTTGGATTCTCAGGGCACTCATATTCTTTTTTCTAAGTCCTGATGAATCTTTCTTCCCACCTTTCCTTGAACTTGTGCACATTTTCATTGAGATCAAGTAAAAGAGTTGTTTTTTTTGTTTTTGTTTTTTTTGAACACATGCACCACTTGGCAAGCAGCTTACAGGTGTTTGCAGATAAATTGGTGTCTTCCTTGCAAGTTCCGAGTGACTGCAGCTAACGGCCCGGATAGTAACTAAAGGAATTGCAGAGTCACTTTTTCCAGTCTGGTGCGTCTGTTTCAGACTTTGATGTGTTTTCTTTAGACTTTGGGCTCCATCCTCAACTTGGAGATGATCGGGGACAAGACAGGCGAGGAGATTGCAGAGGTGAGTGTGTGAGTATTGGTCTGTGCACATCAGCCTCACATTCACTTTACAGAAACCTTTTGAAACTTGTGTGTGTGTGTTTTCTCACTTCCTGTTTTTCTCACAGCTCTGGATGAAGTATTATTCCACCAAGGATACGATCAGCGCCGTCATCCCAGTGAGCTTAACACTTGTTATATTTTTATTTCCTTTATTTTCTTTTTGGATCTAATTAACAAAATAACGATCATGTTTGGTGTCCTTGTTTTTTTTTTGTTTGTTTGTTTTTTTTTGGTCTGTTAGCTTTTTAGTATAGATAGAGAAAATCTGTTTTATTTCAGTGAGCTTTGGTGGAAAGATGTTTTTAAACACGTGATGTGACACATGCTCATAGGCTAAAGATTTATGATTGACATGATGCCATTGCAGAAACATTTTGATATATTAAACAGTGATATGCAGTGTTCACACTGGATCCCACCTGGTAACGATCTAATAGCCTCTCTTCCCTTACATTTGCAGACACAGACCTATGAGATGATTTTCAGCAGATCGAAGTCCTGCCCGATGGTAAGCTCACTGCTGCAGGAGCTTCATAAGCAGTAACAAAGCTGATTGGCTGCAAAATGCAAGATTTCAAATCATCCTTCCTGTGATTATTCACTAATCCCATCATTAAGACTTCCATGATGCTGTTATCCTGTTTTCAGACGGTCTAATTTTTTGTTTTCTTTTAATTTTTCAAAGTCATCGCCTTAGTGACCTTCCTCTCTGTTTCCTTTATCTCAGTTTCTTTACGCTTTGCCTCAGAAGGAGGGTTACGAGTTCTTTGTGGGTCAGTGGTCCCAGCACGAGCTCCACTTCACCTCCCTAATCAATGTCCAGGTAAAGTGCTTCACACTCACACCATCTTGACATGCTTCTGGGATTTCTGCTTTCATAGCTTGTTCATATCAGGAAATAAAACACTAGCAGACTCTGTTTCATCAGCTAGCTGAATTTGATTCTTTTAGTTTCTCATATTAAAGTTCATGTCTGTTTTGCTGCAGTTTGGAAATGGCTTGTCCAGGATTTTTTAAGAATGAATATAAGCTTAAAGTGCATTTTCAGTTAATTTCCACAGCACCCCAACTTCTTTGGAATTGGGGTTGTCGCTTATATCTGTATGTAGCAGGTCTGGACTTGATTGCAAGTGTGTGTAATCATATCTTCAGAATCTATAGACATAATATACATAAAGTTTTTTATGTATATTTTTATAGGTATGAATGAGTTTTGTGAGTATTCGCATGGTAAAATGATGTCACCTGATGGTGTATGTGTCCAGACGCTGGGCGAGAATGCTCCCAGTCAGCTGATCATCCACCACTACCCAGACCTGAAGGAGGAGAAGGGCATCGTGCTGATGACAGCAGAGCTGGATCTCAAGTTCATAGTGAGTCCACAGAATGAATGAATTCAAACATACATGCAGCAGTTATAGTGTATCACACACGATACACACACACACTATACCTGTATTAGTTTTAGTTTAGTGTATTCTTATTCTATTTTACTTATTCTAGTTTATTTATTTTATATATTTAAATTCTATTTAATTTATTATTCTAATTCTATGTTTGACCTACTACATACACCAAGACCTTCATTCATATTATGAACATTATTAGTAACATATAATTAACATTATATGTGATGTGAGCACATATTATTATTTATATAATGTAATGTCATAATAATAATAATAATAATGTCATTATAATATTATTATTATTATTATAATAAAAAACATTATCACATTATTAGTATTATAGTCTGAATGACATTACAGCAGAGTCTGAGTCTGATGATGCCTATTTAAAGACTCACCATCTGTCTTTCATCTCCACAGAGTGTCCACCAGGCTCAGTGCTTGGCTAATCAGGTGCAGCTCTTCTATGGCACCCAGAGGCAGGAGACTTACCGATTGGTGGAGCTATTTAACCACCACCCTGCAGAATTCAAGCACATGTCAGTGATAGCAGAGCTGGAGCAGAGTGGTTTGGGGCCTGCAGCCCCCCCCAGAAGTTCCTGAGATGGGCTGAAGTCACCACCAGGCAACCTGCTGTCAGGAACTGTTGGTCTATGTGTAAAGTCACAAAGATGTTTGTGCTTCTTTGCTCAGCACTTTCAGTGGGATTCAGCTGCTTCTTGTTCTGTGTATCCAGTTTGCAACAGCAGCTGCGAGTTAGGAAAAAAGAACTTAAAGAAGCACAAATAGCTTCTCTCAAAATTTGCTCCACATCTTGTGTGTTATCAATGTTCCTCCATGAAAAAATGATGTTCAAATGAGCAGTTCTGTAATAAATAAATCTTACTGTATCCTGTTCTTCATATCAGACTGAGAGGTGAGCAGGAGGACATGACTTGGCTGTAGCTAACCAAAAAAGCCCATATGAAATGTAATGACATGTATTAAGAGGCTAAAGTGGAACTTGGTACGTTGGGAACCCTTGGTTCTGGTGATGCATGTAAAAATGACTCAAAGGATGTGGCAGATGACGCCCCTCCCTGAGCCTGGTTCTGCTGGAGGTTTTTTTCCTGTTAAAAGGGAGTTTTTCCTTCCCACTGTCATCAAGTGCTGCTCATAGGGGGTCGTTTTGACTGTTGGGTTTTCTCTGTATTATTGTAGGGTCTTTACCTCACAATATAAAGCACCTTGAGGTGACTGTTGTGATTTGGCGCTTTATAAATAAAATTGAACTGAATTAAATGAACTGGTTCTTATATAGTGCTTTTCTACTCTAAGCACTCAAAGCCTGTTTTTTGTTTTTTATAAATCTTTTACAGATGCATCATTTGGTGACCTGTTGTGCTTTGTCCTTTTCTCATATTTTCCCCCTGCTCCTCTTTTTTTAAATTTCTTCTTTGTTGCTTTGCCTTTTTTTGTGCTAATTTGTCCCTCCCTGCCTGTCAGCTCTGGCACTGTTAAAGTACACATATATTATTGTGACTAATAAAGTAAGTAAATAAAAGAAGAAAACTAACTAGAGGAACCTATAGAAAGTTCAAGTTCTGTTACTGAATAGCAAGATTAAAATACATCCAGGCACTTACTTGGGCAGCTATATTTATGGATTATCTACATTAGCTTTCATTTCAATAGTCAGTATGACATAAAAATTGCATATACAGAATATCTGATTAAATCTGATGTTTGGAAAAAAAAACAAAACCCTTCAAACCCTTTGCATCTATAACAGCTTCAACTGTTCTGGGAAGGCTTTCCACAAGGTTTAGGAGTGTGTTTATGGGAATTTTTGACCATTCTTCCAGAAACGCATTTGTGAGGTCAGACACTGACACTGGACAGAGTCTCCACTCTAATTCATCACAAATGTGTTCTGTCAGGTTGAGTTCTTTCCTTTGTGCACTGGTGTGCAGTCATGTTGGAACAGGAAGGGGCCATCCCCAGACTGTTCCCACAAAGTTGGGAGCGTGAAATTGTCCAAAATGTCTTGGTATGTAGAAGCATTAAGAGTTCCTTTTACTGGAACTAAGGGGCCGAGCCCAACTCCTGAAGATCAACCCCACCTCATGCCATGGAAACCCATTCTACGCACTGTTCTTGAGCTAATCTGAAGGCCACATGAAGTTTGGAGCGCTGCAGAAAGTTGGTGACCTCTGCACCCTATGTACGTCAGTGTCCACTGACCCCACCCTGTGATTTTACTTGGTCACTTCTGCTTTATAATAATACCACTAACAGTTGACTGTGGAATATTTAGTAGTGAGAAAATTTCATGAATAAACTTGTTGTACAGGCGACATCCTATAACAGTACCAGCTGGGATTCACTGAGCTCCTGAGAGCGACTCATTCTTTTACTGATGTTTGCAGAAGCAGTCTGCATGCCCATGTGCTTAGTTTGTGTATACACCTGTGTATAAAGGTGTATAAACACCTGAATTCAGTGATTTTAATGGGTGAGCAAATACTTTTGCCAATATAGTGTATAATGAGGACATTATACACTATACTGAGTAAGATTTCAAGTTTAGCAAATTAAAAATGATCTTGCTGAAAACAGTGTTTGAACTGTTCCTGGCCTCTTTCCTACCATAATTTTCCATGGTTTCCTCTTTTCTTTTTTCATTTTAAATTACAATTCAGTTCAATTTATATATATTTTTTATATTGGTAAGAGTATATTGTATAAGGGAAGGACCCCAACAATCAGATGTTTTTATGCCGATTTTAGTGCCAGAGGAGGTTTGGAACTCTGCAGTCACTGAGTCAGCAGTGCATTGGTGACTTATATGCACCTCAGCACTCTGTGACCTCACTCTGTAGCTTTACGTGGCATGCCTCAATAATACCACTTACAGCTGACTGTTGAATATCTAAGAGGGCTAAAATATCACTGACCTGTTGCAATGGTGGCATCCTGTTACTGTACCATGCTCCAATTCAGTGAGCTCTTTAGAATGACCCACTCTTCCACAAATGTATGGAAAGGCAGACTGCATGTCTAGGTGCATGATTTTATACACCTGTGGCAATGAGACCGAAAATGCCTGAAATCAGCAATTAAGAGACTTGGCCCAATACCTTTGTCTATACTGTAGTGCAGATGAATTTATAGAGAGCAAAAGAATATATCAGCTGTAAATGATTCTAGAGCATCATCATGCACTGCTGCACCTATTACAGTAAATGCAACAATAGGAATGACAGTTGATGTTAGTAATGATGTTCATTATTCATTTTTATTGTATTTATACACAAAAAAGTACTGCATAAATCCCCCAAATACAGTATTAGGGACAGTCACAGGCAAAAACACAAAGAATTTATTTGTCTTTACAACAGTCAATGCCAAACATTTATTCAAATACACACAAACGAATGCACGTGCGCTCACACAATATAGCGAAAGCCAGAGATGATGCTACAACAAAAAAGGTACCTGGGTATTATCACAATAAAGATTTATGGAAGTCAACAAACATACAAACTATGTAATTGCAAAATAATGCAGGGTATCTGCAGGTTTCAACACATTAAATTTAGACTGGGAGTTGTAACACAACTATGAAGCCATTTTAAGACTTATTCAATATCAATATTAATATTAATATTAATATCAATATCAATATTAACTTCTTTTTTCCTTTCCCTTACTTTTTTGTAACAGATTTCCTATTAAAATACTGTTTCTCAAACTGTTTCTTAAGCAGTATTTCACTAGCAAGGACCCCCAACCCCAAACGAAGCAAGAAACTAGGCCAGAGGTTGTGGTTCAAGGAAGGCCTCATCAAGGATCGGCAGCTCCCGAGCCTGGCAGATCCCTGGATACCTTGAAAGGAGGTTGACAACCAGAAAAAAAGGGGAGGGAGGGGCAGAGAACGAAAACAAGTGGGCATTTATAGCTGTATAACTGGAAGGGGAGTATTTGGGGTGTGTCTCCCAGCCCCAAAGCTGAGTGTTTATTGATAATGAAGCAACAAGCTGAGCCAGAGGCTGCGGTTTGGGGAAGGCCTAATCGAGCAGATGACTGAAAATTCAGAAAAGCAGGTTGGAACTGGAATGAAAGGATGAAATGAGCCAAGGTTCTAAATTTAGCCACATTTCATCGAATGTGGCTAAATTTGTGTAATGGGTTTGAAAGCATCAGAAAATTTTACCTTCACAACCTTTTCACCAATGGGTACATGTAAACCGAAGCAGTGCAACAGCAGCTCATCAGAAAGAGATGGAATGTTTGAGTAGCCATCTATGTAATCTGTAATCTGAAGGAAAGGAACAACATCTCTTGTTGCAGACAACCCCTCCAGTTTCCAGTTGTAGTCAGAGTAGTATTGACCATATAAGTTGTTGCATGCAAAAACCCCTGTGGATGGAGTGTAGACACCACACCATTTTCAGACAATTATTCATAACCATCTCAAAGATTTATCTTCATGTTCGGCTGCTTTCAGCACTGCTGGTATTTGTTTAGACTCTTTCGCTTCAGTTGATCTTTCGGAGTTAACTTCAATAGTTACTTCCTCCAACTCATCTCTGTTCTTGTCCTGTTGGACCTCAGTACAGCTTTTGATACTGTTGACCATAACATCTTATTACAGAGATTAGAGCATACTATAGGTATTAAAGGTACTGCGCTGCAGTGGTTTGAATCATATTTATCTCATAGACTCCAATTTGTTCATGTAAATGGGGAGTCTTCTTCACACACTAAGGTTAATTATGGAGTTCCACAGGGTTCTGTGCTAGGACCAATTCTATTTACATTATACATGCTTCCCTTAGGCAGTATTATTAGAAAGCATTGCATCAATTTTCATTGTTATGCAGATGATACTCAGCTTTACCTATCAATGAAGCCAGATGACGCACATCAATTAGTTAAACTGCAGGAATGTCTTAAAGACATTAAGGCCTGGATGACCTCTAATTTCCTGCTTCTAAATTCAAGTAAAATTGAAATTCTTGTACTCGGCCCTACAAATCTTAGAAACATGGTATCAAACCAGATACTTACTCTGGATGGCATTACTTTGGCCTCCAGTAACACTGTGAGAAATTAAGTCATTTTTGACCAGGATATGTCCTTCAATGCACATATTAAACAAATATGTAGGACCGCTTTTTTTTCATTATTTCTAAAATTAGAAACATCCTTTCTCAGAGTGATGCTGAAAAGCTAATTCATGCATTTATT
This sequence comes from Archocentrus centrarchus, assembly GCF_007364275.1. NCBI lineage: Eukaryota > Metazoa > Chordata > Actinopteri > Cichliformes > Cichlidae > Archocentrus > Archocentrus centrarchus. Next base: position 31,052,930 of record NC_044349.1, on the reverse strand, counting down.
ACTTCTAGGCTGGATTATTGTAATTCATTATTATCAGGCTGTCCTAAAAGCTCCCTGAAAAGCCTTCAGCTGATCCAAAATGCTGCAGCTAGAGTACTGACAGGGACTAGAAAGAGAGAGCAGATTTCTCCCATATTGGCTTCTCTTCATTGGCTCCCTGTTAAATCTAGAATAGAATTAAAATCCTTCTCCTCACATACAAGGTCTTGAATAATCAGGCCCCATCTTATCTCAAAGACCTCATAGTACCATATCACCCAAATAGAGCACTTCGCTCTCAGACTGCTGGCTTACTTGTGGTTCCTAGGATACTTAAGAGTAGAATGGGAGGCAGAGCCTTCAGCTTTCAGGCCCCTCTTCTGTGGAACCAGCTCCCAGCTTGGATTCGGGAGACAGACACCCTCTCTATTTTTAAGATTAGGCTTAAAACTTTCCTTTATGATCAAACTTATAGTTAGGGCTGGATCAGGTGACCCTGAACCACCACTGCTATAGGCCTAGGCTGCTGGGGGGTTCCCATAATGCACTGTTTCTTTTCATTCACCTTATTTACTTTGTTTATACTCCACTCTGCATTTAATCATTAATTGTTATTAATCTCTGGCTCTCTTCCACAGCATGTCTTTTTTTCTCTCCCCTCAGCCCAACTGGTCACAGCAGATGACTGCCCCTCCCTGAGCCTGGTTCTGCTGGAGGTTTCTTCCTGTTAAAAGGGAGTTTTAACCTTCCTACTGTCACCAAGTGCTGCTCATAGGGGGTCGTTTTGACTGTTGGGTTTTCTCTGTATTATTGTAGGGTCTTTACCCACAATACAAAGCACCTTGAGGCGACTGTTTGTTATGATTTGGCGCTATATAAATAAAATTGAATTGAACTGAACTGAATTGACAACAATTTAGCTTCTACAATTTATTTATCTTTCCAACAGTGACTGGAAGATGGAAGAAGGTCGCTGCCTGGTAATACACTGGCCTCACTGAAAGCTCTGAAGACTGAGTGTTGAGATCAGGTGCCAGATCAGGCCCACAGATTGCAACAACAATGCAGAACCTTTTAAACAGACATTTGATTGGGCTGAATGCAGCCCTAAAAAGAAAGAGAACTGATATTCTGGTGCAAAAGATGAACCAAGAGCTCTTTAGAGCACTTTCATTTGCACCAGTTTCCTACAGCGTCTGAACTGATGAGAAGCAAATGTCACCAGTCTATAACCCATTCAGCAGTAATACACCTCAACAGTGAAATCCCATCTACAGCAACACTTATTTAATGTGATTGCTGTTTTATTGAGACTAAACGGAGCCCAAGAGAACGCTCAACTGTGGGGATGAAGTAAGATTTAGCAACTCTGTGCCAGATGTATAAGCAGACAAAATTAACAAGTAGGATAGAGAAAGTGCATCTGGCAACCTGCTGTCTTTAATGGGAACTGAAATATGTTGTAAAAGCAGCATCCAGAGAAGCATATCTGGTAACTCAGAGCCTGAAATGGGAAGTGAAGAATAGTTTTAAAAGTAGGATGGAGAAAAGATCAAAAAAGATTGGCCCAAACTCTAACTCATGGGCGCACCAAATTTGCTCACACAGCAGTAATAAATTCCATTAGTGGTTCCATGTTGGTTTGGATTTGTAGTTTTTTTTTTTTAAATAAATGACTCCCAAAAGAGAAACCAACGTTTCTGAATTAGCAAAAGGAGGGTGAATGTCACCATCCGACTATGTTTAAGACCTTTTAAGATTGTATTTAAGACTTTTTAGACATTTGTACATTAAAAAAAAATGTATACACAAAAACCAGACAAATGCTGAGTTTGCTTTTGTCCCCCCTGGCTTTCCATACTCATGACTGTGGCCCACCATGGCACAGATGCTGTAAAGTCAAAGCACACGCACTCACACAGCATTCATTTTTAGCTGGAACAATATGCTACATCAAGTGGTATCAAAAGTTTACAAAAAGTTCAAACAGCATTGATTTAAAGAAACATTTTCTCACCATCATCCTACAACTACAGACCGGCTGTCTCTAACTGACAGTACAGTGGCTGGACTGTTAAAAACCTCAGAGAGCAAACACAGTGGACTTTGGCGTAAACACACCTCACGTCATGCTTTTCATACATGATCTCTCGGTATCACATTTGATATCCATACACATAGCCTCTCAGTCATTACATTGTTCATTATTGCAACATCAGAAACTACATGAACAAAATTTGTCACAGTGCATTCAAAGTACTAAAACTACATTAGAAAATAGAGCAAACTTCAAGTGCTTTTAGTCACCTAGAAATAATGAAACTAAACATGAAAATAATTATCTAAGGACTAAGTCAAACATCATACTTTTAGTAATAAAATCCATGTTGATCTGACTGGCTAAATTAATACTCATCTGTGAACAGATTAACACTTGCAGGACGTCAGTGGTTAATCACAGGTGATTGTTACTGAATATTCTGTCACCTCAAGAATAATAAGATACAAGAAATTTTGTACTTTTTAACTCTGCTTTGTCTTCACTTTCAACAAATGTTACTGTTTAGCACAAAACTGTCCAGTCGTACCTCCTTATTCACACTGTAAGACTTCAACACTGGGCTCTTGTTTTTTCTGTCTGTGAATCTTTCACCTACTGCTAACCCTGCATTAACTAGATCTAGTAAGTACTTTTGATGGTATGACAGTAATTATTTGCTGAAAAGTTCAGCCAAATGAATTGTTTTCACACAAATTGAGACCATGTGAGGAGAATCAGGTGGGAACCTTTCCACAGGTAACAGGTAAGATTCATTCATACTACTGGCTAAAAACACCCACCCACCCACTCCATGTGAATTCACTGGAGAGTAACCTGAACAGTGGTTACAACATGACAGACTCTGTACTGGAGCTCTGGCAGTGTAAACACATTACATCTGATTTAGAAAGGTTCAGGCCTGCAGTGCATGTGTGAAAACAACTATATCCACTATAAAATCTGTGGCACCCTGTCTCACAGAGACATTTTAACACTTGTGTGTCCAGATAGAAAGGGTGCTGTGCAGCTGTTGTTAACAAACACAGTAACCATGTGTTGCAGTGTGTTTATAAAGCCTCAAACTGAAATCAGAAGATGCATCACTTCTGTTATTTTGCTCCCTTTTTCCTCAAACCTTTGTGCTATTATTTTGTAGATAATGTACTTATACAATTTAAAGCTCATTAAAATTGAACTTGTATAAATTTCACTTTGCCAGGTCCTGTGGCAAATTAGCATCTATTCACTCACACACTTTCCACTGACTTTGTATACATTCCCACCACATTCTTCCTGAACACACCTTTGAGACTCAAAGACAGGCTATCCTAGTGTAGGAACTGGCAGTACAGTTCAGGTTCATAGCCTGCACATGAAGACAGTTCCAAACAGTGACGCCAAAGTATCTTGGAAATGGGCAGTGCCTTATTGTGCTGCTCATTTGCAACCAGATTCTGCACAGTAGTGACCTTAGGTGAGACACCACAAACACATTTCCATTATCATCTCACCTGCTGTGCAGTCCCTGTCAGAAAGATGCCAGCGCACATTTCTGAGATATTCCAGCTTCACTTTTGTCAGTGGGAGGAAGTAGTAAACACCATATTCAGTGATTAGCTGACAAAGATGTCAGATACACAGACTGTGCTAAGAGGAACCAGGGACAACACTTGTTCCTACACTGAACAACCACAGGAGGTTGGTTTTTCATGTCTGTTCTACTTGTACCGTGTGTTCCGCTGCTGTGATTCCCTGAGTGCTTCCTCTGCAGTCATGTCTCAGTACATGGCCTCAGTGTCTCGGATGCTTCCAAATGACAAACTGAAAGCACTTCCAAGTCTCTTTGTGAGCCCACTACCTTCCCTCTTTTTCTTCCTGTTCCAGTTCAACAAGGAGGCGGAGCTCTGGCCTTTCGCCCCACCCAGCAGATGATGCCGAGTGTTTTCTTTATCGCTGCAGAGTGACAGCATAATGGCCCTCCTCTCCACCTGCTAGTGCACAGATAATTACACACACATAAGTACACAACCACTGAAACAGCAGCCAAACACACACCTTTCTAAAACCTCTCAATATAAACTCCCACGCCACCACCAAGTGCCAACACAAACCAATTAAAGGAATCAAAGAACATTTTGTTGTGAAAAAGAAACTGAAACAAACCTGATATTGACCTGAAACAAATTTCAGGTCAATATCACTAATGTCTGAGATATGGCACCTGGAGTACCCCCCTGATTTTGCCCTATACATAATAGCAATTAATAGCATTTTTGAAGTCATAGAAAATTAAGCACTGCTGCCTCACAGTTAGAGTACCGACCCCATACAGGATAAGCGGAAGTGAGTGGATGGATATTAGAACAGATTTATTTTCATTTTTTCATCATTTCTACCCAATTGATCACATATTTACAAGCATCAGGTTTTTGCAACCCCCTTATTTCAAGAAAAGACTCTGAAGAGCCAAGAAAAGCATATATTTCTAATTTAATATGTAGTCTTAGCTAGCCTAATTTTTTCAGGGCCACAGGAAATTCAAAATTTAAGATATAAAGGCCCAAAAATGCTTCCAAGACACTTTTTTGACCGGGGAAAAAAATGCCAAATAGCCTCGAAAATATCTCAGTTTCCTGAAGAACATCCTGAATGCAGTGCATGGCTTTGTTTACACCAGCAACCACCCAGAAGGCCACATCACAGTCACGTGACTGACTGCAAATAACATGCAGTGTTCACAAAATGGGGCCAGAAGTTCTCAATGGAAGGTAAATAGGTCATCTTAAAAAATTAAAAACAACCCATCAGAGAGATCGAAGGGCCATTAAGATCAACAGTTTGGTACATTCTGAAAAAAAAGGTCACTGGTAACCTTAGCAGCATGAAAAGACCTGGACATCTATGGAAGACATCGGTTCACACAATGTTTACAAGAAAAAGAAAGAAATGCCACCAAAAAGCTTGGAGTGGTTTATTTTTCTCCATGTTTCTGTCAGAGAGAAGGAAGTTTAGATGCTTGTGTGTACCCTACACATTGATGAATGGAGCATCAATGTGCTCTGGATTCATTTACAAAAGCCCAAACACTTTATACACATACGTACCTGTGTATCATGTGAGTGTAATGTGACCACACTGATCTCCACCCCTCTGTCGCTGCAGCTCTTCAGCATGTGGACCACCTCACCATGTTTGGCCCACTTACAGTCCTTCCCGTCCACTGCTACTATATAGTCTCCTTCCCGCAGTCCTGCCTCCTGAACACCACGCAACAGTTATATACCATGAAAATTCATATCAGTTTATTTTAATGACATGTTTTGATCACAAGTGTTTTGTTTTTTTTTTTCCTTTTCCCAGACACCTGATCACATTTTTGACTGTATTCTGCAATATGCAGCCAATCATGCAGACCTGCAATATACTGTAAGCTAAAGTCTCTGTGTTCTTTTGTCTCCTTCATGCCCAACAGTAGTTCGAAACTTTCTAGATGAAAATGTGCTTATGCTGTCAACTTTAAGGCTCTCTGAGTGAAAATGAAACTCATTTTTCAATATTACAAATTAATAACTGTTTTCTGCAGTTATTTACTCCCATTGACAAAAAACAAGTTTGTTTTGTTTTTGTTTTTTTACACAAAACATACTTCAGAAATGTTTCCAGCTAAGAATCAAACTGCAAATCAATCCCAAGCTTAAAAAGGCTACAAGATACAAGACAAGATTTTTTTTCTCCTCGCAGAATCCTCCACAAATGTGCAGCATTTATCTCACCTCTGCACAGCCTCCAGGGACCACTCCAGCCACCAGGACGGGAGAATCTCCTCTGAGCGTGAGCCCCAGTCCTCCTTCTCTCCTCTGCAGGCAGATCACACGCATCGGGCCCCAGCGAGCCCTCGCACAGAACACTGACAGTGGACCCTACAATACAACAAACAGTAATCTCCATCAGGCAAAGTTTAGTAATGGCTACCTCACCTGGGTAGGTATCTCTGAAGGGTGCAGAGAAGACCCTGTGGGATTTACCAGTCTTTGGAAGATATCAGTAACCTGGACTGTGGAGAAGTCAGGTGGAATAATGTCTGTTTTCTGGTGGGTGTGAGCTGTAAATGGAAGAAGCCAGTTAGTCACTATCCTTCAATCAAAGAGGAAATGTAACTGATTTTAACATTACAGATGAGACTCACACTGTATCTCTGGGGCCTCTGCAGTCTCATCAAAGTCGTCCTCTCGGTCCAGCTCTGAGTATTTGTCCAGGGAGCGTTTGTGTGTGAGAGAGAGCACATCCTGCAGGATGTCCATCTTCCTTAGGATCTTACACAGACTGTGGACACGCAAAGCCTCCTCATGTCTGATTACAGCACGCCGCAGGTGGGCCTTACCTTTATGTAAACACGGATTATTATAAAAAAATAAATAAAGGTTTCAAAAAGTGTGAATGTAATTGTTCAAGTTATAAACTTGAGCATTCTGGTTTGTTTTCATGATGCCTGCTTAAAGTCGCTCACTGCAGCTACCTGATGAACACAAACTCACCAAGCTTTCGTCTTTTTTCAGGATCTTGAAGAACCTGGCTGAGCGGGGGTCCTGCAGGAACGCTGGCATAAAGCTGAAGGAAGGCCTTCTCAGCTTCTTCCTCCCCCTCCTCCCCTGCAGACATTATGGAATAACGTATAAAGCTAAGATCTGAATAGATACACAAATTAAGTGAGGATAACCTCTGGGTAAGAGCTGGGAAATGCTGCATGACATAGCTTACAATGTATCTGTATTAGCAGGCAAGCTAGCATTAGATAATAACAGTAGGAAGAAAGAGACAGCACAGGGTCAGACTTGTCACCTAAAAACAAACCCTCCATGAGCTGAATGCTCTGTTGATTTTAAATGTAGTTTTTTCCTGATGGTCAATTTCCTGTTTGATCAGATGAGCTTCATTGGCTAAATGAAGCTACAAGTGTACAGATTTAATTAAAAATTAAATGTAGCTAAGGCAGAAGTTTATCTACAAAACAGGAAGTGTGAACACCCCCTGATTAATATTTGAGTAAAACTTGCACTTACCCATGTGGTCGCAGAGTGCAACAGCAGCGTAGTAGTGGGAGAGAGCGCGGAAGTGTTCCGATTTGACCTGAACCATGGATGCCCATGAAAATGGCACGTAGTCCTTCATCAAAGGCTGTGTCATGCTCTGCTGCACTAACAAGTAAACATCTGACACCTACAGAGCACATATGCACATACAGGTAAACACAGGGAGTCGAGGTTAACAACACAAACAAACCACAGATGTCTTTACTCACCCGTGCAGCCTCCTGTGCCAGTTGGAGCTGAGAGGTAAAGTGTGTGTCCTGTGTGGTGAGAGTGATGCGCTCAAACACACACTCCTGTACCTGGGCAAGCATGAGCCGGACCAGCATGCAAAGTGACGGACTGCTCATGTCCAGACTCGGAGCATTGGAAAAATTGTCTTTAAGATAATTAAATGCACCTAAACACAAAAGGAAATGGTCGTGCACATAAAATATCATACAAATTTATCCAGATATCAGTAATTATTATATCAAAAATATATTAAAAAAAAAAAAACTGAGCAAAAATGTTACATTTATAGCACTGGCTACCTCACCCCTGCTTGCTGCAGGTATCACTGCCATATAAAGCAGGACGGCAAGCACGCAAGACTGTTATGCAGATAACATGGACAGGTTCAGCTGTTTTGTGTAAAAAATGCCCCTTTTATTTGAAGTCTCACAAAATGAGAGAACAAAGCATTCAGTTATACGCTTTTGCCACTGTGGTACCTGCAGCTCGCTGAAAAGCATCTATAGCTCGGTCTATGCCAGCTGTTGCAGAGCGGTCCTGTCGTGCTCCGATCTGTGTGTATAGAGCCCCGATGTTGAACAACACACTTCCCTTCTCAAAGGCCAGCGCACGCTGACATGATGGGACGCCAGTCAGAGAGTCATACCTGAGTGACAAACAAAAAGCAATGCGTCATTCATTACACTGCTGTCTTTGTATAAAAAGGGTAATGATAACTTAGTATGTTATTTTATGCCAATGTGAATGCCTCAAACTCAACACTATACCTAATACAGCATCCACAGCACCAAATCATCAAAGAGGAGCCTGAAGGAAGTGGGAGATTTGAGGATTTCACACTGTAAAATAACTTGTTGCTTTGTGGTATTTTGCTTTTATGCTTTATATACAGTATGCACATATTTTGTATCATTAATTCAGCTCTATCACATGGTTGCTGATCTGAAAAGAGAATCATAGATTTACAGCAGTCAGAAATGTCTCTTGGAGCCATCTCACCAATTTAAACAAAGGTTCCTCAGTACAAGTTACAGGAAGGTGTGGTCACTTGCCCAAAGCCTGGAAGAAGACCTGAATTCTAACCTTCAGTACAGAGAAAACTGGTTAAGATGGTCAAGGACAAACTGGGAACTGCCAATGCACAAGGCTTCCCTAAAGTTTAAGCTGCTGGAACATCACTACTATCAAGCGAGGTTTCTATCACCATGCACTGAGAAACTGCCATCCAAGAAAGAAGCCTCTGCTCCACAATTACCACCTTCAAGCTTGACTAAAAACTATATAGCCAACAAAGAAAAGCACTTCTGGAGAAAGGTTTTATGGTCAGATTAAATAAAGACTGTTTGGCCACAATATCCAGAGGGATGTTTGGAGGAGGTGAGGCAGTCAGCTGGTATATGAAAACTGCACCAGCTATTCAGCATGAGGGTGGTAGTATCATGTCCTGAAGCTGTTATGCTGCTAGCTGAACTGGTACAGAATTATTTAGTATGAACTCAAATTATTAGCTAGCTGGTTGAAACCTGGACACAACTGGATCATTCAACTGGGCAATGACCCCAAATGCATATTAAAGCTGATTGTGGAATGGATAAAACCATAATGGCCTTTTTAAAGTCCTGACTTCAAAGCTATCAAACATACTGTATGTGGATTATGCTTAAAAGTCTGTGCCTAGCAATCATTTTAATTGACCGATACTGATTCTACTTAGAAGGGTGGTCAAATATCCAACCAGAATGATACCAGAAGCTGGTTGATGGCTACAACATCATAATCTGGTAAAGGAATAATTTTCTAAGGAACATTTAACCAAATATTAGATGAGCACTATGTCTGGTCTCGTGTGTATAATCTGTGCTCTTTGATCTGCTACCTAATTAATTTAAAATGAATATTACCGTATTTTCCGGACTATAGAGCGCACCATACTATAAGCCGCACCTACAAATTTTTTGGAAAAAACTGGAAACGTACATATATAAGCCGCACCGGGCTATAAGCCGCTGGTATCTCCGCCGCTCTCGGTTTTCCACAATTACTCGGCACTCAGCAGAGGGGGACAGACAACCCCAAATTTGAGTTATAACAAGTCAATTCACCATTGATTCGTTCACGCCGAGCTTACGTGCAGCGGCTCTATTTCCCTCCTGTAGTGCCAGGTCGATAGCCCTCAACTTAAAAGCGGCATCATAGGAAGTTCTTTTTGTGGTTTCCATGATGAGGGAGTTTGAAAAAAATCTCTTTTGTGCCTGCTGCTAGCACTTGTTGGCGCTTTCTTCTTTGATTTCCAACTTTGACGTCCCATGATTCATATCCTGCTAAAGAGCCCCCTGGTGGTTAAAGAAAAATCCACAGAAACGCCGCACCGGGCTATAAGCCGCATGGTTCAAAACGTGGGAAAAAAGTAGCGGCTTATAGTCCGAAAAATACGGTAATTAACATAAAATTTATATTTCTTCCCATTATAGAAAAATCAATAACTTAGCTAACGCTAGCTGTAGCTATCTCACAATCTATTACTTAATATAACCCCCTGATTTAAACAGTGCAGTTAGTGGTTTTCCTCTGGCAGAAAGCAGCAGTAAGGCACCAGGATGCAGTAACTACACAGTTAAAGTGCACATTTAAAAAGCTGTTCCTTCACACATTATTATTTTATTGCATATTCTAGTATAATGTAAAATACATGTCAGTAGTTATAATAACTCCACTGTATTTAAATGGAACGGTGCTCATATCATACCAGTGGAAGTGAACGCCCAGATTCCTCTGAACAGAGAAGAAGCGTTGATCCAGATAGTACAGCTGGTTGTAGTACTCCATCAGCAGCTCCAGACCGGCCTGGTTTCGACTGGGTGTACGCATGGCCTGGTCAAATCAACAATACACTCAATGTTAATACTCATCTAATGGCAGAGACAGACAACCTCAAAGGGAGATCGAGTTTAAATAAATCACTTTTCCACTGTTTCTTCTACCTATTATTAGAGGTGCTCTCTGGGTTTTTACAAGCAGCTTCCTAAAAACAGATGTAGGTCTGAGCAGAAAGTTTGCATTGAATCAAACTGTATGGGTGTTTCTATTAACCTGTCTGAGCTCCATAAGGTCTTTGATCTCCTTGTCATAGAGAAAGCTGTCCTCTCCGTAGTGCTCACAGATGAAGTCCTGTGAGGGCAGAAACATGGTGATACCTTCACATGTGCACACTTGCTGAAAAAATGCAGACAAATATGAGAACAAAAACTCCTATTTCATCAAACTACCTACTGTATGTGCGTATCAAGTGTTTGTCTGTTACGCCATTATTCACTTCATAAAAGGAGTGAAAACAGGTCATGTCAACTTATGTAAATTGTAGACACTGCTTGTAAAATAAGGCTAAAAAGAACTGTTCAGCAGCTTGTGTTAGAATATTTTTATTATAATACTGTTTGACTTAAACCCAACAATTTTTCTTGAAAACAACATGAAACTGGATAAATGCTGACTTCACCTTGATAGCAACAGTGACATCCACCTCTTTGGTTTCTTTTAAGCCAAGTGGGATCATTGGAACATTGACAGCCTCGCTGCAAAAAGAAATAAACACATGTAGCGCACATTTCAACAATGATCATGTTGCTGCTGCCATCTGCTTGTTTTCAAACCCAGCAGGCATGCTTGTCAGTGCTTCATCCTGCTAATCAGCAAAGCTAAAGCCAAGCATTAAGCCTGTCACCCCCCACAGTCACCTACTCCCATTCACAACAACCACAAATGACACAGAGCTGCAGAGGCCAAAATCTTATGGCTGTGACAGACTGCATGGATCTCTACACATGAATGTTTTTTTTCTCTCGTCTCTGTGGGACTGAAACCTAACTTTAGCTGAACCCTGAAAGCCTGAACCATGAAATAATTGACAGAAAATTATTTTTATATATATATTTATATATATATATTTTATATATATATTTTTTTTAGTTTTTATTGACCCTTCTGATGAATTAAAAAAAATAAATATTAATTTATATATATCATATTTGCTACAGCCTACTTTTTTTTTTTTTTGCAATTGATTGCTTATAAATGTATTGCACAAATGATGTAGGTTTTCTGGGGGTGGGGATAAAACTGATGATGTTGAAATATCAAAAACTCACAAAAACTCATACATCAATATGACATCCTTGGCGTTAAAGGGGTAAACTCATTATAAAAAACAAAATATAAAATAAAATCTCATTATAAAAACAACACAACATTTGTAAGGACCAACACACAAACTGGTCATCACAAATATGTTCACCCAAATATCTACACCCAGTGCCAGCATCAGTACAAAAATATAATGGATGCTTGTTTTCACCAATTATAATGCTCATTAGTCTAACAAGTATGGCCTAGAATGGATGGGCCAAATGTGGGTGCATTTGTGCATGTCAGAATTGTGTACCTGTCTGTCTGGTAGACTTCCATATTGCTGTTAAGTTCCTCCAGCTCCTCTTTGAGCAGCTGCAGGTTGGAGTTGACAAAGCTGAGCTCTAGAGCGACCGTCTCCTTCACCTTGTTGTTGGTTGTCGCTCTGCAGAATAAAACACAAACACATCCACGTTTTTATTTTTCCAGCTCCCAATAGTTCTTTATGGACTTTCTAAAAACAGTACTTGGACTGGTTCCTAATCTGCTTTGTCGTGCAGCCCAGGATCACAACAACAGCTAAAAACTGATTTGCCAGGTTCACTGAGTATTAGTAGACATAGTAAACCTTTCTGAGAACATAAATTCAGTATGAGGGGAACACACAAAAGGCCTCTCTTTAATTTATGCAGCTCTCTCTCCACCTTTTCCTCCCTCCAACATCCATTGTTCATTCAGTCTCTCATACCCAGAAAGAGTGGGAGGGTCAATGAGTCAGGCCAGCTCACACTGCTGTGGGGTACACACCTACACAATGTTCCTGGAAATCTGAGGCATCACTAATTTACTATGGTGACTGATAATGCACTTTAGAAAAGTGGTAGAGGAATTCCCCCATTACATTCCTCTGACATATCAGAACAAGGCTTAGACTGGGCACTGGTAAGATAAAGGAAACAAATGGTACTGAATAGTGCACAAGATCATTGAGATTTTGCACAGCCTTTTCTATCCATGAAGGGGAGAAACACTGCAACAAAAGCAGCACTGTATCAAATCCATAGAAATGTAAACGATATGGCTGCATTTAGATACATTAAAAAATTAAAGGATGGTTCGTGTGAGCTCTGGTGTCAGTTCTGGAGATGTTTTCTACAGAGCTGTCTGACTTTTTAGCAAATGTGATGGAATTAGATGGGATTTGCCTCGAGGTGCTCAAACTAATAAAATCATTTGAAAAACTCAGCAGCAATATCTCTTTCCAGAAATCATAACCTCATTACTCCAAAAAATCTACACGCATTAATGTGAGCAGTTTAATTTTCATATTACATCTACATCTGCCCAACAAAAGAAGCATCATCAACAACATCAGGAATACTCTGGATACATTTTTTTCTATCGTTTCCTGCTCTCAAGACAATCAGTGATTTTTTGTTGAACAGTCCAAAACACTCCAAAGATGACTGAACTACCACAGTGTAAAGAAAAACAACAACCTATTAAACAAGACCCATAACCAATGCAGATATCCTCCCACCATTAATGAAAATATAAAATAAATGCAGAAGTCAGGATAACATTACAGACAGCTTATTACATTCTGCAAAACTATTCTGCCCTAATTTGGAGGCCTTGCTCTAAACTTTTATCCAAATATTTTTAGTTACTCCTGGGTTAGTAAAGATATAATACATATTCCATCAAAAATATCTTAATAATAATGTTAACAATACTCATTAAATCAAAACAATTTTAAACATACTGTAAGCGATTGATATTCTGTGATTATCTTTAACATTTCTACAAATACGTTTTGATAACCACATCCTAGAACACACACAAAAAAGTTTCCATGGTAAACAAATTAGACAAAGTACATAATGCATACTTGCACAGTATTCACATCATATTCTACTCATGTGTATACAGGAATATTATTACATAATCAGCTGATATCAATGCATTATGTATAACATCACTATGCAACCACGCTGTTTACATTTGAGCGATATTATTGAGCAGTAGGTATTATTTTAATATTGCTCAATGATGAGGTATAGTCTGTACTGTTTATGGCCATGAGTCATCCATAACCAATGTGACATACAAAGCTCAGCCAATCAGAAGCTGGTATCACAGGCTGATCAATAAGGCTGCAGCCTAGAACTGATGTTACTATAAACAGACTGGCTCTTTACCCAGAAATTTGGGATTCCCCAGTTTCTCACTATCTAGCAACTGCCAGCTGTTGAGTGCCCTATGCCAGCTGCAAGATATAGGGACTCCTCACTTTCTCCATTTCAATCAATAATGGTCAAATGGGTATAGCCAATCACACTGCACAATATGATCACATGATTAGGCTAAGCCAACCAAGCATGAGAAAGAGGCTGCATATATTTTCATAGCATTAGCAGCCTGAAATCCTCCATGTTTAACCTCCACTTCAGATAAATACAGCCAAAGTGTACATCCAGGAATATCATGTTGCACATCTTTGAAGAGTAAGGAACACTTCCCACAAATTTCATGGCTCAACTTGTAGTTTTGTAATTTATAGACTGGAAAGGTAAAACCTCATGGACAGACAGATGTGATATGACAATACCCTCCTACTATATATTGTGTGGGAGGATAAAAAGCTGGACATTTGTTAGGGTGCTTATCTTCAAACAGCACTTCATCTTCAGTTTAATGTACTTGTTAACAGAATCTCTTTGGACTCTAAATCAGACATAATCAGTAATTAGACGACATCACTTTGAACTTGAAATATTTGAGGCGCTTTTTTCCATGTTATCCTTTACCGCATGACCAAACTGAGTTCAAACACGCAGCTGAAGCTCATTTTTGAGGTCTTCTTCAATAAGGTTAATCTTTCCAGTTAGACCACTTTAGCTTCACCTCTCTCTTCATCTGTCGCTCCCTCTCCCAGTCTCTCTCACACACACACCTACATGTAGGATCAAGCCAGGGCCAATCTGATTAGTCAGCATTAAACGGACTGCCAAATATCCCCATCACACACATCCACTTGCACGAACAACATGCTGCAGCTTTTGGAGGGGGAAAACAACTGTTTCTTACTCGTAACTTAAAGAACCACAGAAGTTTAAAAGTTAGAAGCTTTATTTCTTCACCTATTTAATATTTCTGTAACCAAGGTGACCCTAAGCCTAACCCAACATGAAGACCATTAAAATCACTGACAGAGTACCCCACACACCCCTTGATATTGTATAAAACCTAAATTTGGGACCCATTGCAAACATGAAGTGAAATAAATTGTTTCATTTAATAAAACTGCATAGAGTCCCCTGGGAGCCCAGAACATTTGGATTTTTAAAAGCTCTAATCAAAGCAGAAACAGAAAACAATGATGTGATATCATTAGGAACAGACTGATTGACAAAGTCATAAAAAATTCGAACGATAGAAAAAAAAACACCTGTCTGATATGAGAACAAATATACCTCTAGGGTCCGCACAGAACCCAGGCGGTAGCATGATGGTTAACAGGATTACTGTAACTCAGCTGAGCTCCAACATGCAGCACAAAACATGCCAAACACAAAACCTGATGAGTGACAACCCCTCCTT
This sequence comes from Archocentrus centrarchus, assembly GCF_007364275.1. Lineage (NCBI taxonomy): Eukaryota > Metazoa > Chordata > Actinopteri > Cichliformes > Cichlidae > Archocentrus > Archocentrus centrarchus. Next base: position 31,037,864 of record NC_044349.1, on the reverse strand, counting down.
TATCTTTAATTAGCATACTGAACCCCTACCCCTCCCTCCCACACACACACACACACACACTGCCTCCCACACACCAGCACTCACACGATGACCCAGTTTCACAACAGTTTCACAGGGAGTGAAGTGAAAATGAAAGCTACATGCTACAAGCTGCATTCCAGTTGACAGGAAAGGGGAGGACAGAAAAAAAAAAAGGGTCTGGCAGCACCAGACAAATAAGTTGGGGATAAGCTTGCCAGAGCACCACTGGGAATCTCAGCATGGGAACAGGACGGGGGCAGACACAAACACAAAGCCAGCTGATTACAGGCCGGCAGGCTGTGTGGGGGTCCTCTTTGTCTCTGTGACTGAGCGCCCCAATAGAAGGGGAGGGAGTGCTTGTATTATTTCCACTAAACTGAGTCATCAACTTTCAGGATAACAGCCTCAATCAGGTCAAAGATGGAGCTTGGGAGATATTCAAAGGACAAATGAAAAGACATTAACAGCCTGTTACACAGTAATTACTTTAGGAACCGATTCATCATTTATAACGTTTAGAAAACAAAATAGTGAAGCCACCCAAATATGAGAATTTGCCCTTTTCTTTGTTTTACGCTAGGATGATTCTAATCAGCTTTAAAGATCATTCAGATCAGTTTTTAATCAAAGCAACAGTCGAACATATTCAGTTTATCATCGCTCAAAAATATGATCACATTTAAGTGAAAAAAATTATGTTTTTTCTTCAAAAAGGATGACAAATTGGTCATCAAAAGAGAAGTTGATTAATTTCATATCAGCTAGTTTTATATAGGAACCTAAATTTTTTGAGGGGATTTTGAAACGTTCAGAATTACAGAATAAAACAATACCAAGTACACAGGAAAAACAGAACCAGCCCAGCTATCATCCACCCATCCAAACTTGAGAAAGTAATCTAAATCTGTTGTAGCCAAACAAGTCCTGAGACAACAGTGAGTCTGTCTTAAATTAAAGACACTGTTACTTAGATCTCGTTAGATTCTAATGTAGCACCCATAAGGAGGCAGAAAGGAGCTCCTTGCTTTAATTAAGTGGCTCCTTCTCATCCTCCTCCTGCTCCCAAGTTGAATGTGAGTGCTGGTGCAGCAGCATGTCCCATCTTTTTCAGAGACTTTTGAACAGTGGGCTACTCATACTATAAACATTCTCAAAACTGCCACAGCAGTTGGATGCTGTTTCACCATTTCATTTTTAACTTCCCTCACTTCACAAATAAAACTCTCTGGTGCTACGTGAATGACAACTGGCTGCTTTACAACACAAAGCCAGCACAGTTCTGGGAGTTGGCTAATTAGCTTCGATGGTGCTCATGCTGCCAAAGTATAAAGTGTTTACTCACTTTTTTGTATGAAAAACTATTATTGCAAAAAAAGAGAAAAATGACACAAAGATTTGCACAACAGGGTTAGAGAAAGAAAAAGCACAAGCACGAAAACATTCATGTTCACGCACAGTGAACACAAACAGAGCTATAAAACTGGGTGGTGCTGATGTCTGTGTTTCTTTAGGATGGGAGTGCTCTCTGACCTTTTCCCATCACCAGAATGAACCAATAAAGTGACAGAGGCAACACGTACACCAACACAGATGTCACCTGAATAGCATTTCTCACTAAAACTTAGAGGAAAAGCTAATTTGTGAAGAGTGTATATACCTTATTACAATTGAAACAATTGTGATAAAGCTGTAAACACTTCCCCAAACACACTGCTTCATCGTTATGTATCCACAGGATTGGAACAACAGCCAGACACACTGGATATTGGATATTTCCAAAAGGATTTCACATCTTTCCATTAATGAGTTTTCAGTGACGCTGGCTCAGTACCATGGGGTTGCACCTTATTTTCAACATGTTGCAAGGAGGAAAAGTGTCTCAATAAATAACATTTAATCTGAAGATAAAGACGGGATTTTCCCTGACAATCTGCAAGTTTAGTCACCTAGACAATTTACATAGTAGGTTTTGCAAGTGTGCCATTATCTTACTATAATGATCGTAGTGAATATACGTACATTTGTCTGTATGCACCCTATCTGACAACACATTCTTAATCCATGGGGTTTAATATGATGTTGGCCCTTTGCAGCTATAACAGCTTCAACTGTTCTGGGAAGGCTTTCCACAAGGTTTAGGAGTGTTTATGGGAATTTTTGACCATTCTTCCAGAAACGCATTTGTGAGGTCAGACACTGATGTTGGATGAGAAGGTCTGGCTCACAGTCTCCACTCTAATTCATCCCAAAGGTGTTCTGTCAGGTTGAGGTCAGGACTCTGTGCAGGCCAGTCAAGTTCTTCCACACCAAACTTGCTCATCTATGTCTTTACGGATCTGCTTTGTGCACTGGCTCACAGTCATGTTGGAACAGGAAGGGGCCATTCCCAAACGGTTCCCACAAAGTTGTCAACATGTCTTGGTATGCTGAAGCTTAGAGTTCCTTTCACTGGAACTAAGGGGCCGAGCCAGGGTTCTATCCAGCGGTTGATCGCCCGGCACTGAGGCATGCTGAGGTCGTCTTGCGCCAGGCTGAGAATTTCACTGGTTTGCTATCGGAACTCTTCTATTACTGCAATTACGAAGCGGGCGCACACCCCACACACTAAGCGCACGCCACCCCGTCACCGATACCAGACTGATTTTTTTTTTCTCCTGTAAGATCACTATACTATAGCATTATTTCACCACAATTTGCAAGCTACCACCGGGCACACCCACTTTTGTTCACAATGTACACATGCAATCTCGCAACGGTCCTGTTCACACTTGATTTTGCAAAATAGTGACCAGTGTGAAACCAAGGGGGAAGTAAAGGAAATGGGAGCTCAATGAACAAGTTTGGGATTCCTATTAGGGGTGTGCGATATATATTGTCTACGATAATATCGTAATTGCCGTGTTAATGATGTGCGAGCTGACGTTATTGAGTATGCTAATTAGGGGGGAAAAAAAATAAATCAAACGCCTCGGCTCCACACGTGCACTACTTTATGCTTTAGTATAGGCTGCTGTGCGTGCGCATTGAGACTGCCTGTACTGTGCGCTAGCATAGCTGCCTAAACAGCCAAACCAAGACAAACCACGACTAGCGGAATAAAGAGGAAAATAGTGAATGAATGGATGTTAATCTCCTTTAAGTTAGAGCAGGTATGTTACAATCACTACGTCAAGCCCCAGCGACGTTATCGGAGCTCACCTGTTTGAAGCCTCGGATAATAGGCTTCTGTGATTTATTTTGCTATAATGTAGGAGGAATCCCCCTGGACAGCCTCTATTTTTTTTTTTCCCCATTCTCTCATGTCTTTCGTATTGAGCGATTGCTTTTGCCAAAGGTTAAATAAAATTAAAAAAATAAGTTAATGTCTCAAAAACACTGATTTTAGTCTTATATTTTACCATCTTGCACTTCTTGTATGAACACATTTTTAAATAATACAAAATATCGTTTATTATCGTTATCAAGAAAATTACAGAAAATATCGAGATATTATTTTTGGTCAATATCGCACACCACTAATTCCTATTAAACATAAAATCCCAGGAGCTTATCTTGTTTCTTTTCTTCATAAACTCACAAGGATAACACACTGACGCGTTGCTTAAAGAACGTTTATTAAGAATAGCTGTAGGTAAATGTGCATCTTATTTTCAGAGCATCGTAACACACACTCCCTATCATCATCAAGTCACATGGTCCAATCAGATTCAGGTGAATCCAATGACCCGTAGAACGAACCGTGTTCACAGAATATTACATACATAATATTATCCAACTCTTGACCGTCGCTGAATTGACGACTGACGACAATTCATTACGGTAAAGTCGAAGACATTTTTTGACGACCATCAGGACCACATAAACCCTATGCCAAGTCACAGCATGTTATGTAACATAACAACAGAAAAAAAAAATTGTGCACACAGTGTTCTAATCCATTCCAGTGGCCCACCTGAACAGGTTCTCTGCTCCAGCTCTCATCCGCATCTCCTTGTTGATCTGTTGGTTGATGCGAGCCCGTCGATGCTGCAGCTTACTGCGCTGAGTCTGAGCCAAAGGATCACAGCCCTACGGATGAAACAGAGGAGGTAAAAGAAAATTAGACTATTTTAATTCATTTTGCAAGAAAGCAAACCTTATTTCACTTATGAAATAATACTGTATATAATGAGGGTGTAAGCATTGTGAATCAAAAACCAAAAACGCCATATAAGCATCCACAATCTTGTTTTGCAGTTTTATCTTGCTATATCACAGTTGCAGTCCACAATTTTAGGTTTGTAAGACAGCAAGATGAGAGACCGGTGTTTCCCACAGATCTGCATTCTGTTTGTGGTGTTAGCAGTGTCAAAGAGGGTTCACATAACGCGTGTATGTACACTCAAAAAGAGGCACAAGCACACTAAACACACTATAATCAGCTGCCTCTCCAGTAAGTCTCTCATCCTGAGGGGAAGACTCCAAACTGCAGCTAATAGTCCTCAACCAACTTTCCACCTGCTGCAGGTTCTGGGCAGCATAGTCCTTAGGCTCACAGTGGATTTCTAGAGCACAACAAGGCTTACAGACACCAGCTTCAAACCACAACAGCAGAGTTGGAGTCCAGTGGGCTGCGGGATGAGAGACTCAAACAGCTGAGTAAAACTAATATCACTATTCCACTATTGTCACTGTTCTCTCAGACAGAAAACCATCAATATACCTGGATGGCCCACCCAAGTAAAATCTATGTGACAGAAACACTGGAGAATGGAGAGGAAGCTAAATGATAGCGAGTAGTAGGGAAACACAGCAGTGGAAAGGGTCAGAGCTAGCTGGTTAAGTTAATGAACTTCCAGAACAGGAGCAAAGAGACATATTACCAGTAAATCAATTGTGGAAGTTGTTGAAAAACCTAAAATTAAAAAAACGCTACAATGGGCTGCCAAATATACTTTGGTGGCTGTTAATATATGTTTTCAGCCTGCCCAAGAAAACACCAAGCAGTTGTGCGAATGTCACAACATTACTTCATGCTGTATGAGCTAAGTAAGAAGTACTTAGAAGTAGCAGTTAGCAGACTTACAACCAGCTAACTAATGTTTTCCCTTAAGGGAATTCTCCTGTACAAAAACAAAAGATAAAAAGAAACTGTAAGAGACAGAGCCACAACTGTGGAGAGTGAGAAATTACTTTATGCAGTCCAGGTGTTAAATTTAAGACCATTTCAAACTATTTGTGCAAACAACTATCAATGCAGTAGAAAAAAAATCAATGCAGTAGAAAAATGCTAAAGTATAGAGTCAAACAGGTGTTTATCATCTTATTAGTGTAAAAAATGTTGTTTGCTGCTTAATTTTACTAAATGTTCCAACTTAAGTCCCAAAGTTGAGCCTTCCTGTTAGATTTCACATGACATTAACCCAATTTTACCATTAGCAAATCAGTCCCAGTAGAGAGCAGTCTGAAAGGTTTGCTTCCAGACCAAAAAGTTAGCATAGCATAGTGATGAAGGATGTGTCAACGTGAAGATCCTTGTGGCTTGGTAATGGCCATGGTAAGCTGAAGACACACCTTCTCCCAGAAGGTTAGGAACTTTAACAGAGCCTGGTAATATGTGAGAGCTGTACGTGTGTGTGCTGTGTATATGTGTTTTTAAAATCTTTTCCAGTAAACACTGGAAAAGCTCCCTCACAGCTGACTGTTAAATGTGTGCTCAGTAAGACCAGCCATGTGTCATACAGTGCAGAACACTTTCACACTCAGAGGTAAACAGATGTACAGTTACATGACAGATGGAGCAGCTGTACTGTAAACATGCTGAATACTCCCTTTTTTATCCCCTACTGCTTCTTCTATCACCTTCTCTATCCCTCTTAAAGGGTCTTCTACAGTACATAGTTGCTATCTTTGTCTCTTTCTCTTCATTTTTCTTGTTGTCTCCTAGTCAAGGTGTTTGTTTACACGCACATCAAGTAATCCTCAAGTGCCTGTGTGCACTGATCTCCCACTTCTGCTGTACATCAGTAAAGCAGGTTGCAAAGATGGAGCTACACCAAAAATTTTCTTCTGATTGCTTTGGTCACTAGCAGATAGCCACATGGAAGACATTGACTCCTCTGCAAACATTCGCCATTCACGGCAATGATACTTGAAAAATGCAAGACAAACTGAAAACAGAGTGTATTTGCCATCCAAGTAAAAGATGTGCGTCACTGCTGCAACCAACACATTTCAAAAGTTGCAACTTTTACTTAGAAGGCAAATGTTCACTATTGCGCGACATGTTTTTCACAGTTCCACTGCCACTTGGTGAATAGTTTGGGAGTATTTGCAGACACATCTGTGTCTTCCATGCAAACTACTGACAACCACAGCGTTTTCAGTACAGCATCATATACCTCTCATTTGACTGCAATGTAACTATTGTAAGCAATGTAACAACATATTGCTGTTAATGCAGCAGTTATAAATGTTGGCAATTACATCAGCCACTTGTGTAGGCTGTAATGTAATAGGTTCAACACAGATTTACCACAGATGTATAAATTGAAACAAGTGTTGTTTTGTTTTTGGGTTTTTTGGTTTGTTTGTTTTGGGGTTTTTCCTGGCCCAAAATTATCCCCAAGTGAAGCCACACAGCTTCATGATGTGAGCTATATTCTAGTTATACTGAAAAATAAGTGAAGCCGTTTGTTTTCAAAAGCTTTTTCGGAGCTGAAGTGAGTGTATGAGTGTAACCGTCTCACCTTCCGGATGCTGCCGTCTGTGGGTAACGTTAAGGGGAACTCGTCGTCGTCCGAGGCACCGTCTGACAGGGACATCTCAAACTCTCTGCGAAGATTAATGTCAACATTTTACTTCACTCACTCGCGTTTAGACACACTTCTCATACACCACAGGGCTCTTTGAACACAAATCTTAGCTTTAATCACCATTTTTAAAAAAAGCAGCTTTCATCCCAATAAAAAAGAAACAAACAAACAAAACGTTAAATTCGCAAATATTCATCGCTTGCCTTATCGTTGGTTCCTCCATCTTCAAGCAACACCAGCGGCCAAAATTTTCTCTACATGTCTCCTACCTTTTCCACCACGTTGTGAATTCCCAAGTGAGCACACAATTCCAAAAGCAGCTAACAGCAGATAAAGTTTTTACTCCTAAAAAACAACCCAGCTCCAAGTATACAACACCACCTCCTGAGCGCTCGACTTTTTCCGACCTGTGTGCAGCTGCAAGCGCTTACTCACCGAGGCGGGCTGCTAATGTAAAAGATAGCCAATCATGTTGCAGCTTCTAACAGCGACAGTAGATTAAACAAATCAGATGGAGGTTTGGGACCGAACAACAGCCCGGTCTGACCAATCGCAGGTCGCTCGTGGACTCTCCCTTGCGCCGCTAACCGTTGCTATGGTAACGCCAGGGCTTCGCCTGGTGTGTGGGCCTCGAAAAGATTACCGAAGCTCCGCCTCCACCTGGACTGACACAGTTTTTAAATATTTCTCTTAACTGAATTAAATGAACATGACGTCCATCAATAGGAAAATTTAATAAACAGGCGCAGGTAATGATAAAACTTGATTTTTAATTATTATTACCTGTCTATCTAACCTGTCGAAAGGTTTTGAATGAATTCTGATGAAACTTTGTAGTGGTGTAGATTGGAGTCATGCCAACAGTACATCCACCAAGGTCTTCAAGGTCAGCTTCATGATTTATTGGTCAAAAACTGATTAAAAAAAAATCTGATAACTTAGAAACTACGAGTATTACAAGTGTGGTATACATATACTATACTTATATAATTATGTCAAGTATATTAAAATAACAAAATATACAAAATGCAATTCTGTGCCCTTAAAAGGAAACAGTGCCCCAAAAGTGAGCTGGCTCGGTGGAGGTTTGTGCTCCATCAAGTGCTTGTAGTTACTGATGAAGTAAGAAGCTGAGTTTTAGTGTGCAGGTGCTTGTGGGGAGTTTATTTCAAAAAGAGTTCTTTTTATGTGACATCTGCAACTGAAGAAGCCACTGCAGCAGTGAGAAAAGCAGTGGGTTGAAAAGTGCAATATTTGCATGTAACAAAAGGCTTGGATGATTGAAACATAAAGGAGGGGAACAGCAACAATGCTGCAATAAAAAGACAAATAAGAAAAAAAAGATATACTAAGAACTTTACTTTTTAGAATCCAGCCCAAATTCCCAAAGCTGTTCACACTTGGTTTTCAAATGCATCTTAGAAGTGAACAGCCACGAAACACTGCAGTTTAAATCTGCATTGGCATGTATCTCCAAGTATATAAATAAACCACATACTGTATATAAAAGACTGACTTTGAAAAGTGAAGCCAACACAGAAGTGTCTTAAACATGCATTCTTCTGGTCTGTTCAAGCACTTTCTTGATGGATTTATGGTCTCAAGCAGTCTCCAGTTTAGACTGCACAGTCTAGCTAGTTAAGATAACTAGAAGTTAAGATAACAACTAACCAAGATGATGAAGGAAGTATCAAAGAACCGTCCAATGATGTGTGAGTGTCACTATCAAGCATCATTAGTAGGTGGGACATTCTTGCTGACACACTGTGTGAGAAGAAGGAGAGAATAGCTGCTTTAAAATCTTATTCAAAATGTCACAAAAATAATTTTTTAAAATAATGTGTGTATGCACGAAGGTTTTTTTTTTATGTTTATTTGGCATGTTCAGAAATTCAGCTTTTCTTTTCAATGTCGCAGCGTTGTGCAGTAATGGGTGCTTTTCAAATGTGTTTGGTATTGTGTTTGAATGTTACCACATATTATCACATGTATTCACAAAATATAGACTCTAAATATAACTGTATTTTTTGAATCTTTTTGGCTGTTGGCACATTTTGACAGAAAAAATAGAAACGGGCAGGATGAAGACAGAAAACAATAAATGTGAGAAGCAGTGAAAAATTGGGCTTTTAAATATTGCTTCTGTGGCTGTTATTGAACTCATTTATACACAACAAAAATGTCAAACGTCATTTGTTAAGTTCAGTCAGCATACAAAATATGAGTCAAATATCAAGCTGTATTCATTCTTGCTTTGGTTTTGCTGGCACTGGAAACTTAGTTTATTATTATTATTATTATTATTAACCCTTTTACTACCACAGGGTTCAAGGCCAGCAGTGACCCCTGTGGTAATAGAAGGGTTAATAGACACTCAGGATAACAGTGATAACCCCTTAAGATCCATGTCTGCCTGGACACTACCTCACACTGCTCAGTGATACATGATGAGAAGTAATGATGCAGGTTTCCTGGCTAACAGGAACACCCAGAGTTATGTGCGAAAAGTGTAATGAGACGTCTGTTTCACAGCTCCGAATAGCTGCATTTCTGAAATTTCACACAGAGTGAACTCTCATTGAATCATATGAGAACACGCTAGATGACAGGAACCTGCACCTGTATGTAAATATGTTTAGTGGTTTTTTTGTTTTTCTTTCTTTCTACTTTGATATTTGTTATCATTTTAGAAAAGCTTTTCTGTTCTTTTCAGAGCATTGCCTAATGGGTCTGTGAATTCTTGGTGTTCTCTGTGATTGGTCACACAGCATCAAATAAATAATTTGGTTTCAGTCAGATCCACCCTTTGCTTGTCATCGTGCGCAGAGGAGCAGCGGTTAGCACGTGGTTGGCTACATACATCTTTTATGCACAGTGACTGTTTGCCAGCCAAGAGCCACACTTGTTTAGCACAGGCATGCATAGAAAACAAAATCTCTCAACGCCTAACATGTCACACACACACACACACAGGCTGTTCTAACAGATAAGATGACATTTTCTTGTTATGCTCTTCTTGTGATGTATCTTGGATACAAGATATGTGGTTACAGGTATTGTAGACCGCCACGGGAAACAGTCTGAATGATCACAGTGTGTCCTGGAGGTCTGTATTTGGAGATATCTACTTGTAATCTGATCATCACGGAGGTAGCCTCGGTCTGTGTTCATGGACAGTACCTAGAACACAAGACAAAGAGAAAACATACACACACACACACAAAAAACAATATTAGAACACAGAATGACATCTTACGTGTATTTTCTTCAGCAATACTTGTGTTGGGCTGCAGAACACTTGTTAGATGAGTATATAAGATATTAAACTGTATGACTGTAACATGAGAACACCAGCTCCAGTATCAACCTCCAATTAGTGGTGCTGCAAAAACTGAGAGAGCACTGGGGCACTACAGAGGAGATCTTTTACAGTTTAAAAATCCTACTCATGTTTTGCTTCCAAATCAAACCCTCCTGCTTGTCACAGGGAACTCAGTGACAGTGGTTTCATTGCCATCTACTGGACATATTTGACCCTGATCATAGCTTATGGCAGTCTAGGGCAGCTCACATTTGCAAGGTTCATGCTCTTGTAAACAGTGAGAAACAGTGGACAAAGTTTCCACATGAGAATTCAAGTAAGTGGAGAGAACTGCTACTTTATAGAGGGATGTGATGGAGCTTTGGAGGTAAAAGAGCATTATTTTTGAACAAAGAGAGAAAAGCTGAATGGGGCGAGGAAGGAGCTACTTATACTAAGCCCACATCTCCACACAGGTGTCCTCACTCTTCCTTCAGTTACTTCACCCACACCTCCACCCACAACACAAAGAGACAGTAAACAGAAGCCAAACAACAACAGGACACAGAATAATATGTAACATTGTTCCTTAAATGTGGTGAATTAGAAGTTTTAAATTCAATTAAATGAAAAACAAATACTTCAAATCCATAACTTAAGTACAGTACTTGAGTAAATATACTTAGTTACTTTCCACCAGCATTTTAAAAATATATTCTACTTTCTGCTTTACATTTTTCATGTTTCCTTCTCCCTGCATTCTACCACTTTGGTCACTTGGGGGCAGTTTTGTCCTCTTTAACACAGTAAATACTCCATACTATCATTTCTGTGCACGCTCTGACTGTATGTGTATATGTATGTTTCAGCATATATGAAATATTAGTTATTATACCAGAATGAAAAAAGCTGGTGATTTTGTTGCATTCGCTAAATCTAAACTGCAGCAAACAAAGACAGGAATTTCTCTCCACCTGTAAAACTGCCCTCTGTGCATCTGAACTTGTATGCTCACTTTGAACCATTTTGCTTCCTCAAATAAAGCATCTTAGTCAAAGCCAGAAATGCTTCATGGTGGCACAAACCAGTGTGATGAAGCACACTCACGTAAACCTCTTTAAAAAGTTTGTAGACACAACATTTTTTTCAGCTCACAATGGCCCAATAAAATAAGAACCTCTGACAGCTCGCTGTCAGTAATTTAGTGTGTTGTTCTCTCCTTCAGTGCAAACAATGAGGAGGCCCTGCTGTCAATGTTAAAAATGTCTTTGTCTTCAGATGCGGAGGGAATAATGTACATGCTGTGAAGGCTGAAAAGGACTGGAGTAGAACACAGCAGAATTCTCATTTCAAGCAGCAGCTTGAGGCTGTTGACTGGTGCTATATAAATAAAACTGAACTGAAAATGAAATACAGTACTGTGCAAAAGTCTTGAGCCACCACTCATTTCTTTCTTTACGTTTCTTTATATTTTCCTACCAATCAGTCAGACATTCTTGGAATTTTTCAAAAGTGCTCTTGAGCAATAGTTCTCCAGACTTTCTGAAGGTCTTTTAGAGTTTTTCTTTGAACACTGGATGCCTTTTCACTCATTTTTAGTTCAGTTCTTGTACCTGAGTATTTTTGTTTGTTTGTTAAGCCACTTAACACTGACCCATGAATTAATCAAGCATAAAAAGAAACTCAACTCAAAAGATGAACCGGTGTTGTGTCTGCACATAACAGAAAACTTATCAAAGAATACATTTTAAATTGTAGTTTTAGGCACTTTGTTAGCAGCAACCTATCACAAAAACATGATTTATTCCATTTCTTTAGTTGAATTTAGCCAAAAATATGGCATAAATCTGTTTACTTGCGCTGTGTGTCATTAAAAAAAATGAGGAAACTAGACACAAGTAGAACAAAAAAGGAGTGGCAGGCCTGAAAAATAACCTACAGCAGATGAACAATATCAGAAGCCATGTCCTTAAGAAAAAGGAAAACAAAAATCCAGCAAAGACCCTACACAGGACCTGAGAGATGCATCAGGTCCTTCAGCCAGGCTGTCTAGTTTGCCGAAACCTCATGAGAAATGGTCTCAGTAGAAGGGTGGTTATCATTAAGAAGACATTCGTAAGGAGGTGAAATTGGGAGAAAAGGCTGAGGTAAGCTAAATTACACAAGAACCAGACTAAAAATCTGTGAGAGCAGGTCTTATGGGCTATGGGAAGTCCATTCCAGAAGCTTAATGGGCTGGCAAACTATTCCTGAAGACTCCTTAAAGGAATTACTAGGAAGTTTGTGTAAGAGAGTTCAGGCTATGTTGAATTATAAAGGTGGTCATACCGAATATTGATTTTCCAATTGTATAAACCCTTTTTTTGCCTTATACAATGTATTTCCATATATATTTGCAGAGTAAATCACTGCACCTATTTCCCATTTTCCTAGCAAAACATTAAGCAGTGAGGAGTGGCTCAAGATTTTTACATAGTACTCTATATAAACTCTAGTCTTCTCTAAGAAAAGGAATACAGTTCACACACAGTGGCTGCTTCGGTGTGATAAACTGAAGCAAAGATAGCAGAAAGGTAGCACACTCTGGCGTGCTGGTTGTGGAGACTGAAAGTACTTACTGAGTAGTAGTACTAATGAAACAAGGTGACAGCTCTTGGAACAAAGCCACAGAGGTGACAGGAGGTCTCACAGAGCAAGCTAGGGGGCAGTTTTTGGAACAGATGGTTACCTGGGCAGGCAGGGTGTCTGGCAGGCCATGCTGCCCTTTCATTAGCTCCCCTGTCATCTAGTCTTTTAATGGGGGAGCCCCCTGACAACAGCTACACCCAGCAGCATTATGAGTACAAAGCTGGAGTTTGTCCTGGGGACACATGAAGATAGTAATACTTCAAACTTAGAAGCTGCTTGAAGGTGATGAAAAATTCAGACTGCGGTAGGCTGTGATGTGTGAGCTGTCAAATTAGATCCATCGTTTGCTCCTTTTAGCAGGAGACATTTTTATCTTATCTGGTAATAAAGCTGTGAATCTAAATAATCCAATAAAGGGACACTGATTTTCCATCAGACACTTGTTATATATATATATGCTACATATTCTTTACTGTTGCGCACTTCAACCCCTTCATCACCACGTACACAATAGTGTAAATCACTTTCTATAACTATTTATTGTCTCTGACCTAAAAAGATTATGTAGGCAGATGTTTTTTTTTTTTCCACCAAAATTGCTGTATCATGACCGAAGAAGTTATGCCTGAAATAAAAATGTCAGATGTCGTAAAGATGCTTGTTGTACTAAGATGTCCCCAATACTTACAAAAGATATTTTATATATATCTTGAGGTCTTGTTCACGAGTGAGGGGTTTAGAGAGTGGGAAACTGACAGACAGATTGGGGCTGTGCCTGCAAGTGACGCGGACGTGGTCCTTTGAAAGGTGAGCGGGAAAGCTGCACATGAAAACAAAGCTGTCGATTTACTGGTCGATCTACATCCCCACCCTCACCTCCTCCAAAGGGTGGCTGACCTCTCTCTTAGAGATAGGGTAAGAAGTGCAGCCATCCTGAAGGGGCTCAGAGTAGAGCTGCTACACCTCCACATCAAAAGGAGCCAGTTGAGGTGGCTCCTTAGGATGCCTTTTGGGCACCTCCTGGGTGAGGTGTTCCAGGCATGTCCTACCTGGGGCAGAGCCAGTTATATCTTTTGGCTGTTTTCTCGACTGCTAACATGGTAGTGGTTGATTGCCATGGTAATATTTACTAAATAGCAAAACACAAAGCACAACTTAGGCTGAAGGAAATGATTTCTGACATTATTGTTTCTGTCAGATTTTATTTTGGTCTAGTACATGTAGAGATCAGTTTGGATAAACCAACCACTTGCATGGTTGAAAGTACTAAACAAGGGTCTATGAAATTTCATGCCCCGATGCCCATTGTTTCCATTTGTGTTATATTACATGTGAGCTGCAGGCTGTGCTCATTACTATTTCCATTGCATCCTCATAGCACAGAAGTTGGTTACTACATTAAAGAACCTCAATGAGTTCTACATCTACATCTACACTGCTCTGTAAAACCAAAAAAGTGAGGTGCTGTTGAAGTATTACGCAACTTAGGGCAATGTCATAATTTTACACCATATTTGGTGAACACCAGAGGAGAAAGGAGCCATCAAACTGAAGGAGTCTATCGATATTGGTTGGCTTGTGGGATTCTGGAGACAGCTGGCAGGTATGGGCAGCCACTGCTTTGGCAGTAGCTGAAACAAAAACTTGGATGTAGGAAGGGTACAGTGCAGCCATGGACTGAGTCTTTCAATCACCTTTGAGGAAATTTTGGCAAACTGTCTTGATAGCGGAAAACAGCTTCCTGTCCATACTTGTGGGGATCAAGTGCTGCTGTCCTCAGTTGAGGATATTGTCCTGCAGTGGAGGAATACTCTGAGGATCTCCTCTCACTAGCACACCTTTCATAGAGAATGCATGACTCCCTCATCACTGTGAGGTCACCAAGGTCATTAGAAACCTGGTAGCCATATTCCTGGGTGGATCATATTTGTACCCTTAAGGTCTTGGATGTTGTGGAGTGGTTCTGGTTGATGTGCCTCAGCAACATTGCATGGAAGTCAGGAACAGTGCCTTTGGATTGGCAAACTGGGTAGCTAGAAGGGGGGCCTGGAGAGTGTTTACTATCCTCAGAGGATTACACTCTACAGCCTCTGTGGGAAGGTCTATGCCAGGGTTTTGGAGAAGAGAGCCTCTCTATTGGCTGAACCTTGGAATCAGGAGGAGTATTGTGGTTTTTGTCCTGGTCATGGAAGCAGTTGGGAATGACAGCATCTCAGCCACAAAGTGGTAGGCCCCGTGAAATCACAAAGCAGTAGAAGCGGATGCTGACACACATATTGCACAGAGGTTGCCAACTTTCTGCAGAGTCAATTATTAAAAACCTCCAAACTTCATGTGGCCTTCAGATTAGCTCAAGAACAGTGTGCAGAGAGCTTCACGGAATGGGTTTCCATGGCTGAGCAGCTGCATCCAAGCCTTACATCACCAAGCACAAAGTGTCGGATGCAGTAGTGTAAAGCATGCTGCCACTGGACTCTAGAGCATTGGAGACATTTTTTCTGGAGTGACAAATCACACTTCTCCATCTGACAATCCAATGGACTAGTCTGGGTTTGGTAGTTGCCAGGAGAATGGTACTTGTCTGATTGCATTGTGCCAAGTGTAAAGTTTGGTGAAGGGGGGGATTATGGTGTGGGGTTGTTTTTAAGGAGTTGGGCTCGGCCCCTTAGTTCCAGTGAAAGGAATTCTTAATGCTTCAGCATACCAAGACATTTTGGGCAATTTCATGCTCCCAACTTTGTGGGAACAGTTTGGGGATGACCCCTTCCTGTTCCAAAATGAACAGGAAGCAGGTCCATAAAGACATAGATGAGCAAGTTTGGTGTGAAAGAACTTGACTGGCCTCCTCCTGACAATGTATATAATGTATATGTAATGGGTGGTTTTGTGTGGTTGTTTGTCCTATAAAATGTTGATTTTGCTTGCTTTACATGAAGTGGAATCTGCCAATCCTTTTTCATATTTATCATTGCCCGACTACACATTTTGCAGGGCCACATGAAAATGCTTTCCGCTGAAGAGAGGATACAAACATTTGTTTTTCTAATTTGGGTTTAACTTGATATATAAAATACAGAAGAAGCACATTTTACCCATGAGTATTTATTTAATGATTTGAAAGGAATACAGTGACTGACAGCATCAACATGGTAGAAAATAAAAAAGGTTTTTTTTTTCCTTTTTTTTCTTGCCGGCTATTTTCCAAACCTTTACACACCATTTCATCATTTCCTTACCATTTTATTTCCCTTATAGGTACACTATCATCTGTATTCACACACTGGTGTGATTAATATGTTCAAGGAACAAGACTGATAATTAAAAACATCACTTGATTTAAATTTGGCAGATCTCACAAGATCATCTTCTCATGCACTGGTGGACAGTTTTTGGTGTGGCTGCAAATTTTGGAGCACTTAATATAAATTTTGTCCTGTCCTATTGTACTTGTACTTCTGTGATGGGTGCTGGAGCTCCTCTAATGTGCCAAAACCATGATGCTTCAACTTGATTTTCAGTTTTCGGAAGCAAAGTCACAAAGAGGCAGATGGGGGAGGTAACGAACTAAGATCTTGTTAATGTGAACCAAAACAATTAAAAAAACTCTGTGTCTGCACATGACTGCATACCCCACAGTTCACAGTTTCTACTGAATGATCTTCCTTAGACCCCCCAGTACAGATGAAGTCAGTGTTGGTAGTCTCCCCCTGGGACAGAAATTCATGGGGAAATATATATATATATATATATATATATATATATATATATATATATATATATATATATATATATATATATATATATATATATATATATAGGGCTGATGAATGGGAGAACAAGTTTAAATCAGGTAATGTTCTTAACTTTTACAGGCCTGTTCCTGGAACCTTTTATTCCCACCTCCTATGGGTGACAGAGAACTGGAATTCTGATATCAGAACTTTCAGGTAGAACAGACCCTTCCAAATACACAGTTTACGGTAGCTCTGTTTTTGCAGAGGATATGGATCACAGGAGAAATAAGCCCCATTAGTTGTATTTTTGTTGTATTTTTGAGCATTGTCATAGACTCATCAGCAGCAGTATGTAGCCCTTAACAGTGAGGTAATAAAGGTAAACAAAGGCTTTGACAAAAGCCATTCCACATGACATGTAACCATTAAAAACATGACAAATAAACATTTTTTTGCATTTTTTGCATGTGTTTAGATGTGATTAGAGAGGTGACAACTCAATGATGGCTTTGATAACTTCATATTTGATTTTTGTTGTTGTTGTTGCTTTCAGGGTTAACGAGAGCTCTTGAAGGCGACTCAGCACTTTTTTCCCTTTTACATCAAGCTAATACCATAAAACTACCAAATCATTTTATTTTATCTGTAATTACAGCGTTATTATTTTACAGAAAAAAAAAAGAACATTTTACGGTGATTATACAAAACCTCATATCACAGCATCAGCAAAAATGACAAAGTGTTGCTGTCACTGTTCTTATGAAGTTGAAGTTTTTGACTTTGCTATCAGAAATGTTACAATAAGCACTGATCAGCATGTATTGTCTATCTAGAGTGATTAAATATTGCGTGTAGTAATATGTTCACTGTAAAATCATGAGGGGTTACCTAGAAAAATCAAAGGGTTGGCATGATGAGGAATACGCATGAAAAAAATAACAATTTTTCCTCCAGCTGCTTGTCCAAACAAGCTGTAGCTGCCCTCTTCAGTCATTTCAGCAAAAAAAGGAGTCAACTCACATACAAACATCGGCATCTCATGCCTCCAAGTACTTTCTGGCCCAGCATTACACAGCCACCTGCAGGTGATGAAACAGTGGATAAAGCTTCCATTTGTGTCAGACTTGTAAATCCACTATAACGCAAAAAGCAAGCAAAGACGCTGCTTTATTTCTCTCAGTGAAGATCAGAAGGTCGCAGTTAAGTCCCAGAGGGAGTGTCCGGAGGTTGCTGCTGTAGTGTCTCATCTATGGTGACCACTACCTCCTCCAGTCTGTTGGAGCTCAGATGGTTGGTGTGGTTCAGGGATATGTAGCTCATTTCCACGAGTGAGGGCCTCCCACTCAGCTCACTCATCTCATTCATGGTGTTGGTGATGGAGTTAACCTCAGTCTTGTTGCGGATGGCAACACGACGAGAGCCAAACACCCAGTCTGAAATAAAGACAAAGGGACAGTCATACTATTACTTTGAAAGGCATCAAGACATGGAGATAGCCGGGAGCACAGGCCTATACTACAAAGCAGGATTAGTGATCCTACTGAAGTAACTTCAGGTAGTGTTTTCAGGACTTGTGAAACTAGTTCACTTGTACTTGTTGGTACACTGTACTGTAACTTATGGTACAGCTTTAACATGCTCTGAAGAATGTGATGTTCACAACAAAACCACCATCTAGTGATTAATCCCATCCCCAGAAAATAGCATCACCATTCCTGGAAGAATTTACTGAGCACACTGTAAGAGAATCTAAAGCAACTGTCTCCCCTTTTTTTCCTTTTATTTGTTTCTTTCTTTCTTTATATTTTTTGCCAGCTTCTTAGCAAGTGTTTAACCTATTTGTGTTTGTAAAATATCCCACTCTGCTACCATTAGACCTGTCCATGTTTTGGTGTGTGTTGGCAGCATTAACTCAGTCCCAAAACATGGACCCAAACATAATCTCTCTCACAGCTTTATTGGCAAATCCTCAGTGGACATCCCGAGCTGATGGTAATATTGATTATTTTTGAATACTCAATACTGTTAATACCACTAAAAAACATTTGTTTGAATACTCTTCCTGTGATATGTGTGTGTGATCCACAAGCTTGGGTTCTCTACTGGAGGCCTGGAGTTAATCTCTTGCCACAGCTATGACAACTGCAGTCTTCTGCTCCTTGTCACCTAGCCCTGTTGTTCTCTTGTATTATTGTTTGGTCTTTACCTTACAATATAAAGTGCCTTGAGGCGACTGGTGTTGTGATTTGGTGCTATATCAATAAAGCTGAATTGAATTGACATGAATTGAAATTCTCAACCACCTTTGGTGGCGTCACCCATCGAGACTTGGGGACTTCTAGTCCATATGTGGCACAGATGTTCCTGTACACTATCCCAGGCACTCGGTTGTCCCTCTCAGTGTACATGGTCCCAGCTTGCATCTTACATCCTGCTACTCTGTGTTGGATAGTCTCTCAGGCACTTTTGCCTCTATCGTGCTCTATCTGGTGCTTTGGGCCTGTCCTTGTGCTGCCATTTTCAGAGCCTCTGTGCTGTCCTTTATGTCATGATTTGGGTTGTTGCTGAGTCCGTTCTGTTTTACTGGTTTACTGAGCTATTCCTACTATGCCTACTATTCATTTATGTTTCAAACTAACTTCATTCAATGTGGGGCTTCAATGTTCACAATAAAAATCATTAGAATTTCTTTAATTTTCAACAGATTTCCAAGTAGCTTGGTTTGAGTGCTCAGCTAGAGTAGAAAAGCAATTTATAAGAACTAGTCCATTTACCATTTATTCCCTCCATCCTCCCCTAGAACTCAACCCCTCCCCATCTCTTGCTGTGTACAACCCCATTAAAATAATCCTGGAAACACAGCTGTGTTTATTATTGTAATTTAAAATCTCATTTCAGGAATTTCAGCCAGAGATGTGAAACTTCAACTGTAGCTGTAAGTAAAGCTTACACTTTTCCCGTTTAAGTTTATGATAAGCCTTCATAGACGGGGCGTAGAGGAAGCACAAGAGGCATAAAGTGCAAACACATACATACTGGAAAAACAAGCATGCTGAGCATTTAGAACATGCACTGAACAAGGCCGTAAACTTCCTCTGACAGAAGGTTGTAATGGGTTCAGGCTCTGTAATTCCATTAGAGGCAAAGCACCATAAAATTGTTTCTGGGGGGAGATGTCTACTGCACAGCAGCCCCGTCATGTGTGGTGGAGCCTCTTTGAATTGGAACCCATCAATCATTGTTCTGTCAGATGAGGAGCTGAGATTATAGCTGACAGTCATGAGTGTGAGGAAAAGAAAGAAGGCAGCGCGGGATTCCTCAGAACCATAGATTCCCCTCTTAAGTGATGCATTCAAGGCCCTCGTGCAAAGGAGACCAAAGTGACAGAGCAAAAAATGAGTAGGAGTCAACAGCCTGCTACATTAAAAATTCACATTTAGATTCATCGATATGATAAATCTTAAACCTATTTTTTGTATACTTGTTAGGTTATTCTGTTGGCATGCATGAACTGACACTGCCATTAAAGTGGATCAGTATGGTTTGTAGGTGGATGGGGTGTTTGCGGTCACTGTAATATGTAGGTTGCCTGTGTATGATTTTCTGTGTACATAGTTTCCTTTATTGTTTAGAAATTTATTTAAATGACCATACTCATACTGCCTAAGGGAAGCATGTATATATATATGTAAATATATGTAAATAGAATTGGTCCTAGCACAGAACCCTGTGGAACTCCATAATTAACCTTAGTGTGTGAAGAAGACTCCCCATTTACATGAACAAATCAGTGTCTATTAGATAAATATGATTCAAACCACTGCAGTGCAGTACCTTTAATACCTATAGCAAGCTCTAATCTCTGTAATAAAATGTTATGGTCAACAGTATCAAAAGCTGCACTGAGGTCCAACAGGACAAGAACAGAGATGAGTCTACTGTCAGAGGCTCTAAGAAGATCATTTGTAACCTTCACTAATGCTGTTTCTGTACTGTGATGAATTCTGAAACCTGACTGAAACTCTTCAAATAAACCGTTCCTCTGCAGATGATCAGTTAGCTGTTTTACAACTACTCTTTCAAGAATCATTGAGAGAAAAGGAAGGTTGGAGATTGGCCTATAATTAGCTAAGACAGCTGGGTCAAGTGATGGCTTTTTAAGTAGCGGTTTAATTAGAGCCACCTTCAAGGCCTGTGGTACATAGCCAACTAATAAAGACAGATTGATCATGTTTAAGATAGAAGCATCAATAATTGGAAAGACTTCTTTGAACAGTCTAGTAGGAATGGGATCTAATAAACATGTTGCTGGTTTGGAGGAAGTAACTATTGAAGTTAACTCTGAAAGATCAACTGGAGCGAAAGAGTCTAAACAAATACCAGCAGTGCTGAAAGCAGCCGAACATGAAGATACATCTTTGAGATGGTTATGAATAATTTTTTCTCTAATGTCTAAAATTTTATTTGTAAAGAAATCCATGAATCCATGTACCCTGCCATCTCGCCCTATGATAGCTGGGATAGGCTCCAGCCCCCCCCGCGACCCTGAACAGGATGAGCGGAAGCGAATGGATGGATGGATGGATGGATGGATGGAAGAAATCCATGAAGTCACTACTAGTTAAAGTGAAAGGAATACTCGGCTCTACAGAGCTCTGACTCTTTGTCAGCCTGGCTACAGTGCTGAAAAGCAACCTGGGGTTAGATTAGAGCTCTCTGTAGGGCCTCAGGGTTTGTTTGGTTTTGGGAACCGAAGAAGTGTTTGGACCTGGAAACAACTAATGACATCAGACTTAACAAGCAGATGGATTGAATCTGACACACATGTAAGCTCTGAGTGACCTCAGCAGAATGTGTGCCTTTTTCTCCAGACATGTTAAGACCTTGTTCAAAGACAACAGATACTGATGGAGGATAATTCTGCTCAATAATAGTCATTTTTTCAGTACTGAATAATTTTAATGTTACTTAACTTCAGTCTAGTTAATGATCATACTAGCAAACATGACCATACACGCACACAACATATATGGCTACTTTTTGTGACCAGGTTTTTGATCTTATTTTGGTTTTAATTCCATAAATCTTTGTAGTGGCAAAGACACCATCAAAGAGAGTATGCTCACTGTGCCTTCAAGACCTTTGTCATACATGGAAATGTGCAGCATGCCCGGCTGCTAGCAAGTAAAAAAACAAGACAAGAACTGTCCTGATTAAAATGTTGTGAAATGACTTTTTTTTTGTGGTTACTAACTGATGTGTAGTAGCATTACGGGTGGGGATGATACCACACATTGTGAACTGGTGATGCATCAGACTGCAAATGTTGTAACTACTGTAACTACTTTTCAGTTGTTTAAAAGCCTACGTTATATCATGTTTTACAGAAGCATTATTTTAAGACAAGTATTCAATGTAAAAAAAAAAAAAAAAAAAAAAAAAAAAAAAGAAGCAATATATAGATGTTAGAAAAGTTGTGTATTGGTAAGTGAAATTCTATGTAGATAGAGGGAGGGCAGCCATTACACCGACGGGCATCATGTGGGACTCTGGAGCTGGAGAGGCTGCCTTCGAGTTTCTGTGGTAAATATTAAATAATTTCATTAATATTACGTTAGCTTCAGTTTCTTTCTGTGTTTACACAGCTGTTACTGCTAGCTAGCTAACAAGCTTAAGAGGACCTGTGACCTCATTTTTCAGAAGCTTCTCTAACATTTAATGGTCATGGACGACAGACCTGTGCAAAAGATTTAGGAGGGTATGGGGAAAAAAGCTATAAATTAAGAATCCTTTCAAAAATTCAAGTGTTTATAGTCTGTTTTCATCAATTAACAAAATGCAATGAATGAACAGTAGATAAATCTAAATCAAATCAATATTTGCTGTGACCACCCTTAGCCTTCAAAACAGTATGTTTTTTAGGTAGACTTGGAACAGTTTTTAAGGAACTCAGCTGTTAGGTTGTTCCAAATGTCTAGGGTGTAGGCTTTCTCAAATCCTTCTGTCTCTTCATGTAATCAGACAGACTCGATGTTGCGATCAGGGCTCTAGGGGTGCCATATTATCACTTCCAGGACTTCCAGGCTGAAGATAGTTCTTGGTGACATTGGCTGTGTGTTTGGGGTTATTGTCCTGATGGATAAGTATCTGCCTGTATTTCTCAGCACTGAGCACACATTAATCCTGACTAAATCTCCAACTCCATTTGCAGAAATGCAGGCCCAAACTTCCAAGAAACCTCCACCATGCTTCACTGTTGCCTGCAGACACTCATGCTGCTCTGCACCCCTTCAGCAAACAAACTGCGTTCTGCTACAGCCAGATAATACAAATTTTGATTCATCACTCCAGAGCACCTGCTGCCATTTTTCTGCATCCAAGTTTCTATGTTTCCGTGCATACTGAAGTCACTTAGCCTTGTTTCCATGTCGGAGGTTTGGCTTTTTGGCTGCAATTCTTTTATGAAAACCACTTCTGGCCAGACTTGTTTGGACAGTAGATGGGTGTACCTGGGTGCCACTGCTTTCTGCCAGTACTGAGCTGATGGCCATCTTCCAATTTAGAAGGGAAATAAGCTTGGTGCTTTTTTCATCTGCTGCACTTAGATTCCTTGGCCGACCACTGCATCTACAATACTCGATGTTGACCGTTTCTTTGTGCTTCTTCAAAAGAGCTTGTCTGGGAGAGCGCTTGCTGATGCAGTATAACTACCTTTTTGCAGTGCTCAGTCAACGGTGCCAACGGTGCTGTCGAAGACAGTTTCTTCCACAAGGTGAGGCTGTGGAAGAAACTGTCTTCCACAGCCTCACCTTGGTAGCAGAGTTTGGCTTTTCTTCACCCAGTTTTAAGGTTCCTACACAGCTGTTAATGTCTCAATTAATGACCGTGTTTCAACCTACACATGAAACTGATGATCATTAGCACCTGTTTGGTATAATTGGTTGGTCCTTATATAGACATAAACAAGTATCATTTATATTTTTGAGAGCATTTTGAAAGTAACTGTGCTTTGCACATGGTTTGCTCCTCATTGTCTTTGAAAAGCAAATGCTGTTCTGTCAGATTCTGCTGGTATGTCAGATATGCACAAGGTATTCTTTGGTGTTAGAGCCTTGGCGTATTGACATAATACTGGATCTAATACAGAGAAATAAGCACTCTTTGAGGGTAAATATTTTTGAATCTAGAAACTTCTATTGTTTCTACGTCTGAAATTTTGACTATCTCTCTGCGAAATACCTACGGTAGTGGTATAACATACTATCTTAATCTGCAAGGCAGTGATTCTAGCTTAAAGGTACTCTGCAGATTGGAAAATGAAATGTATGTCACTGTTTGTCAAACAGGTATCCTGTCTGAAGAAAACACTTTGAAGACACTTGAATGCATGCATGTGAACACATTTAGATGAGGAAAAGCTGATTTCAAGAATACAAAAATGCTGTAAAGACTGTGAGCTCTTTTGTTCATGTATTGGCTGTTTAGATATTATTTCACATGACAGTACATTAGTCTAGAGATGGAGGGATTTTATTTTAGTATAGATTTTGAGTTAAAGAAAATAAACTGATTTTTAACATTGAATGTGCCAGTTATTAAGTGTACCAGTGTTGTTGTGTACTAAATACAAATGATAACAAAAATGAAGACTTTTTGAGCAAATGCTGGATAGGTTGTAATTGTACAGGAATGTATGCTTAAGGATATAAGAAGTATATTGAATGAGTTACAGTGAAAGGAAATGCCAGTGAATGGTAGTATATATATATATATATATATATATATATATATATATATATATATATATATATATATATATATATATATATATATATGTGTGTGTATTTTAAAGTCAGGATCACTGCTGGATTTTTATTCTTCGCTAAAAAAGGAGAACTTTCCACATATTGGGAAACATGCTCAGAAAACATATTCTGACCTTTACATGTGAGCACACATTCTCAATGATGAAATTTTAACAAATCCAGACACAGATCTCCTCTCAGTGATGAGAGTTTCCACCTCAGACTCTGACCCTGACTTTAATGCACTTGTTCAAGCCCAAACCAGACTAGATTTATGTCAGTGAGCGAGAAAAAAGAAGTGAAAAACTGCAGTTTCTCATGTGGCCCCTTGGAAAAATGAATCGCCCAGCCCTGTTTAAGATTAAACATGACTGCCATAACAATAAAGTCATAATTAGTTGCTATTTTAAAAAGAGTAGCTTGAAAGCCTTCCAAATCTATTTCTTTATTTTTCAAAAAAAAAACCCTCTATATCTGGCCCTAGATGTGATTCTCATTTCTAGTGTAGTCCTTAGTGAAACCTCTTTAGACACCCTTCTGCACAGAGAAGCTGTCTACAACCATTAAATCTAAGCTCTGTAAGTCAAAGCTGAAGCAAACTGTTATTACCGGGTGTTTGGGTCATTGTCACTACTTGCCGTTGTTTTTTCCTTCCAAATAAGTTTTTCCGAACAGTCCCCTGAACTCAGCAATGAACTTGGTGGCAATAATTTCATTACTAATATAAATGAGGCCACCAAAACACAATATAAAATTGTCAGTATTGCAGTACGTGAGATTTCTATAATCCTTTTTCTTTATGTGCAATTTGCATGTCTACAACAGGCTGTTTTGCTTTTTTGATGTCCAAAGCGTGGAGCTGTGAGGCTTCAGTGTCTTTTTAACCTTCCTCTGGTAGGAAGGAAAACAGCCGCACAACACAGATTCTCCACATTTACACCTCAGCAAAATGCCCAGGAGCCCAAACACTCTGTTTGTGTTAGTGTACATGTGTCAGTGTGGGTGTTCGTGTGAAGGTGAACCGTTCAGGTGAGGTGAAGGAGACAGGGAGGAGGGGCAGCATGTCTCTGTTGCAAAGCTAAGTGCTGCAGCCTGTGACCCATGTGAGCTTTGCTTTTTTTACCTGGATCTGTGGTTTCTGCACCATCACCTTCACCAACAATCGACCTGCCTCCACCTGCAAGACGCGGACAAGAAAACAAACGTGTGAGAGTTGGCCAACAGACTCCCTCTGAGTCTTATGAAATGATTAAGACAGACATATGAACACAAGTAGACAGGTATAATAATAAAAGGGACTAGAAACACACTGACACAGCCACTGAAGTGCTCGACAACAGGGTGTGCTGTATTATTAAATATAAATCTTCTTCTTCTCACATTGGAACTCTCCCATAGATGCCATTTTTGCCCAGTCTCATTCTTGTTGTTGAATCATGAACTCTGACCTTAACTGAGACAAGTGAGGTCTGCAGTTTTTTAGATGTTGTTCTGGGTTATTTTGTGACCTCCTGGATGAGTCATTGATGAATTCTTGGAGTAATTATGGTAGGCCAGACTTCCCAGGAGTGGTCGGCTCTCCTTTTGTGGATAATGGTTCTCACCATGGTTCGCTTTACTCCCAAAGCTTTAGAAATTGCTTTGTAGCCTTTTCTAGACCAATAGATGGCACCAGTAAGCTCAACACAGTTCTGCTCAATATTAATTTTATCTCTTTACAAGCTTATTGGTATGCAGACACCCACAACAATCCCAGTTTCTCCCCAGTAAAATTATTATTAGTTAGGAACCCTGTTTTCAAACCAAAGAGCCATTCACCATAAATTTGGCACACCTTGGCATGATGTGCAGTGTGCCCTTAAAAATGAGAGGAAACTGGACAAGTGGAGGACAAAAGAAGTAGTGGCTGGCCTAAAAAAAACAGCAGATGAACAGGATCTGAAGTCATGTCCTTAAGAAATTAAAAAAAAAAAAATCCAGCAAAGACCTGACACCTGAGAGACACATCTGACCCTTCAGTTGATCCATCTACTGTTTGTTGAAGCTTCATGAGAAACGGTCTCAGTGGAAGGGTGGCTGTCAAGAAGTGATTCTCAAGAAGGGCAAGCAGGGAGAAGAGGCTGAGGCAAGCCAAACTATAAAAGAACTGGACTGAAAATTGGTGGCAATGATCTTATGGAGTGATGAATACAAATGTGAAATTTTTGGTTCAATATAAACAGAGGAAATCAGCAGATTCCATTCAATTCAATTCAATTTTATTTATATTGCGCCAAATCACAACAGTCACCTCAAGGCGCTTTGTATTGTGGGTGAAGACCCTACAATAATACAGAGAAAACCCAACAGTCAAAAATGACCCCCTATGAGCAGCACTTGGCGACAGTGGGAAGGAAAAACTCCCTTTTAACAGGAAGAAACCTCCAACAGAACCAGGCTCAGGGAGGGGGGGTCATCTGCCGCGACCGGTTGGGCTGAGGGGAGAGAAAAGACATGCTGTGGAAGAGAGCCAGAGATTAATAACAATTAATTATTAAATGCAGAGTGGAGTATAAACAAAGTAAATAAGGTGAATGAAAAGAAACAGTGCATTATGGGAACCCCCCAGCAGCCTAGGCCTATAGCAGCATAACTAAGGGATGGTTCAGGGTCACCTGATCCAGCCCTAACTATAAGCTTGAACAAAAAGGAAAGTTTTAAGCCTAATCTTAAAAATAGAGAGGGTGTCTGTCTCCCGAATCCAAGCTGGAAGCTGGTTCCACACAAGAGGGGCCTGAAAGCTGAAGGCTCTGTTTCCCATTCTACTCTTAAGTATCCGAGGAACCACAAGTAAGCCAGCAGTCTGAGAGCGAAGTGCTCTGTTGGAGTGATATGGGACTATGAGGTCCCATATCATGGGTATCATGGTCAGATGGGTACAACTGTGAGTGTCTACAGCCATCTGTATAACATGGTTCTGTCATGGTCATGGTTTGGGGCTGCATTTAAGCCAGTGATGTTGGGGATCTTGTCAAAACTGGAACCATGAATGCAGAAAAGTAGCATCAGTTTTTGATCTACCATGTACTGCCACCTGGAAAGCATTTGATCGGAAACAGCTTCATATGACAGTGATGGCAAACAAACAATTGAACACTTTCAGGCATATCAGTCATGGATTGGCCTCCCCAGAACATTGACTTCAACATTATTGAAGCACTGTGGGAACATCTTGACAGAGAACGGAAGAAAAGGCAGTCAACATCCAAACAACGTACCTCATGAAGCCTGGAGAACTGTTCCTGAAGACTACTTTAAAGAAATTACCAGAATACTAAGAAGCCTAAGCCTAAGAGGGTTCAGGCTGTATTGAAGAATAAAATTAGTCATACCAAACATGAAATTTTCAAGCTCATTAGAATTGTACAAACTCTGTTTTTGCCTTATATGCTGCATTTACACATATGTTTGCACAGGTTTAAATAAATTATTGCATCTACTTCCCATTATGAAAAAATGAGGGGTGGCTCAAGAATTTTGCACAGCAATGTACTTGTGCGGAATTGAAATTTGAAAATAAATTCAGGTGTTAAATAGTACTGAATAGTCAATAGTGAATACTGACAACAAAATGAATCTAAAGACTTTACTTTTTAATTAATATTATTTATTAGGACTCCCCCTGGGGCTCCGGTGCCCCTGCAGCTGCTTGACTAATATCTTCCTCTGTCCTGATCATTCAATGAAACATTACTAAGTGCATTTTGCTTTAAACAATCTCATGGAAGAAGCTAACAATCAGATCAAGTCAGCACTGAGTAACTGTGCTCTAAAAATAGACTCATTGTTTCATTCTTTCATACATTATGTATCGGTCACAGGAAGCTCAGCAAAAATAAAATAAAATTTAAAAAAACAGCAGCCCTCCTCTACATTTCCCATTCAGACACTTGCTGATAGTATAGTTTGTCAGACAGTAGTTTGTCCCCCACAAGGTCAATGACTGGTATGAGAGCAGAGCTACTGTACATCTGCATTACAATCTCTGCATTACAATCATTTGGGATTTTTTTTTTTTTTCTTTTTTTTGGGGGTGGAGGATTCTCTGACTACAGGTCCGTGTCACGCATTGTATATATTCGTTAAATAAACAAGCTATCTGCCTTTTGTTATTTCAGGTATCCCCGAAGTCACTTCATTCATGCATTTATTAAGATGTTTTGATCCTCCAGTGCTGCCACTTTCGAGCAGCAGCTGCTCTAGAAAAAAAAAAGTGACTCTCAAAGTGGGCTCAAGGGAGGGTCCTTTAATGGCTTCCAGAGGTCTTACTGAAATTTAAAGATATTTCATTCCCACTGATGTTTTTATACAAGTTCCTGTAATGCAAAAACATATTAACACTTTTACCACCTTTCCATGCTCTACGCTCATTTTTGTAATCCCTGTGGGACTGAATGTACACATGTACACACATACATGTACGCACAGTAGGGACCACATACCCACAAAGTCATTAACCACATCTTTGACCAGGTGTCCAACTATCGCATACGCCACTGCCACCACTACCAGCGCTGCCATGACCAGATAGAGCACCGCTTTGGGAAGCGGGATGGAGTCTCTCTCCGGTGTCCGGTAGTCCGTGTATAGCAGGTCACTCTCCGAGTACGAGTACTGAAAGACGTGCTCCATGCCCGAGGTATGGTTGGAGTTGAGAGGGGGGTTACTCGCGCTCATGGCGCCGTCCGGCTGCAGGGATGTCACCACGGTGGTTGTCACAGCCTCTGCTTTGTCGCTGTTTACCATCGACAGAGCGGAGGCTGTAGTTTTGTTCATCAAAGGCAATATCTGAGACAGAAAATAACTCCAGTCCTTGATGGCACTCGTATTGCATGAAAACATTGTTTATACCGTTTACACGCCACAGGAGGGTCTCCAAGGTGCAACAAAATCCACTGAAGACGCACCAACCCTATCGCCCTTCAAAGTAACGTTTGTAGCTTTCTCTCTCTGTGTCTCTTAATTCCAACAGGTCCCCTCAGATGCCAAAATCTCCTTCCGACACGAGCTCATCAATGCCTTTGAAAACTTGCCCCGCTCTCACAGATGAAAGGCACAGCGCGTCAATCACAGTCTTACTGCGCCGCTGTTACGCACGAAAGAATTAATTTAGCTCATCTGATTTTGGGGTTATTTCCTAAAGTAAAATAAAAATAATGCAGTAGCAGAGCGCAGCAGCCTGCAGAGTCATCCACAAGTAAAGAAGCGTGTCAGAGAATATGTCCGCAGTCCCTGTGGCTGTCACATGCAGTGATGATGACAGTTACACACTAAAAACCCGTCCTGCTCCTGCATGATGTATGGATAGTACGATCCGCTGAGCCCGGACACTTCCCCCACTGCTCTCGGATCTGAAATGTTCAGTACGGCTGCTGTGAGAGCGCTTGTCCGCCCTTCCTCCAGACTCCGGATGGAGCGATGTTCTGCAGGAGCCGCAACTAGAGGTAAGTTCATATCAGTTTCTTTATTCGTCCACACTCTGGTATTTCAGATCTTAAAAACCGGCTTCGCCCAGTAGTGAACAAATCCAACGGTGTGAGTAAGATGAGAGAACTTCCTGCTGTATTGCAACTTAATAAAAACCACACCACTGAGACTAGATAGCAATCAGAAACAGTAAAAATGGTCTGTCTTCGTTTGGACGTTGTGGAATCAGTTGAAATCCTATCAATTATAGGACAGAATTATGTCCACAATCTATATTCAGCTTGCAAATATTCATATTTGCTGATTAAACGCAGGACAGCAAGGGCAAATGCAAATATTGTTGATTCACAGATGGTATATTTTTATTGCCATACAGTCAAAAAATGGGGAAACATTTCACACAAAACCACCTTGGTGGCAGTGGGGAAATCAAGGTATCAAAGTCAGTCCAAATCACATTAAAATTTATTGAGTAGTTCAATAAGAAGAGATAGCATGGAAGACTATAACAATAGTAAAAAACCAGTAACAAATATGGAGAAGTTCAGTGATAACACTCTAAACACACAGATAACTGTGGAAGTGGGAGATACACTCCCAGAAACAATGCATGTTTTTCTGAGTGGGCAGAGGATATCCTACAATACAAATAATAGACATAATCATTTACTAGTGTAAAGACACAGTGTGTCTTTTGGTGTGTCTCTCTCTACTTTCTTCTCTTTCCCCTCACCCCTAACTGGTCACGGTGGATGGCTGCCCCTCCCTGAGCCTGGTTCTGCGGGAAGTTTCTTCCTGTTAAACTGAGGTTTTTTCTTCCCTCTGTCACCAAGTGCTTGCTCGTATGGTGTTGTGTGATTATTAAGGTTTTTTTTTCCTAATATTATAAGGGCTTAACTTTACAATATAAAGCACCTTGATGTGACTGTTGTGAATTGGCACTATGTGAACTGGTGCATATAAATAAAATGTAATTGAATTATGAACTGGATTAATTGAACATAACTGGAGTTAATGACTACTGCTTAACTTAGTATTCAAGTTTAATTAATCTAGATGAGCCCTGCTGCTCCTAAAAAATGTGCTTCTTATACAGCACTTTTCTACTCTGAGCACTCAAAGTACTTCATACAACATGCCTCATTCACCCTTTCACTCAAGCACTTCTTTCTACACCGAAGTGCTTTCTATCTAACATTCACACCCCAATAGATGCATCAGAGAGCAACTTGGGGTTCAGTATCTTGTCCAAGGATACCTTGGCCTGCAGACTGGAGCAGCCAGGAATCAAACCACCAGCCTCCTGATTAGTAGATGACCTGCTATACTTCCTGAGCCACAGCCTCCCCTGTATCACATCAGTGGAATAGAAATTTACATTTGGTGATCACTGTGGTGGTACCCTATATGGTAGTACTGTTGTACCCTTGAGGTTGACAGAGACCAGTATTTAGCCTTTGATTACAAATTTTAATGGAAAAAAGGAGCTTTTAAAAAATTAAACTGGCAGAGGGGTACCCATTTCTTTATTTTGTATTGTTTATTTTTATTATTATTTATTTATTCATAAATCCTGAGCACACAGAGCGGTCTCAGTTCAAATACCCAGAAGCTTCTTGATGCACCTGTGGGTAGAGCCATGTCATGCTGCAGAATGACACCTTTCAATTCATCACCCTCTTTTTTTTTTTTTAGAGCTTTTTCAGAAAAGACACAAAACTGAACTAAACATTTAAAATATAATGATTTAGACAAAAATAAAACTTTTGTTAGAAATTTGACCATTATTTTAGGAGGGTGATAAAATGATGTGTGATGAATAAGAATCCAAGCAAACTTCGAAATATGTCAAACCTTTGAGCAGTACTATGTATAGATACCAGGTGTGACAGCAATCTTTTATATTACCATCCATGAGTTTCACCCTCAGATGCAAAAATGGGTCAAAAATGACTCGGTGAGGTCGTTTTCTTGCAATATCTTTGTAGTGAAAAATTGTTTTGAGTTCATATTCCAGGTATTCCTCAAAAAACATGTTATTGATATCACACCATTTCATTTTTTCACTCTTCTTTTCTGCATTTTACAAAATTTTAGTTTTTGTATTACTACCCCAGGCTTTTACAGGTGGGTCTAAAATGACCCGCATGGATTTCCTATGGAATTTCATGGGAACTTTTGATTCTTATCAACGGTGACTCTCAAGAATACAGTGGCTTGCAAAAGTATTCATACCCCTTGAACTTTTCCATATTTTGTCACATTACAACCACAAACATAAATATATTTTGCTGGAATTTAATGTGAAAGACCAACACAAAGTGGTATACAATTGTGAAGTGGAAAGAAAGTTATACATGATTCAAAACATTTTTTACAAATAAAAAACTGAAAAGTGTGGTGTGCAAAAGTTTTCAGCCCCCCTGAGTCAATACTCTGTGGAACCACCTTTTGCTGCAGTTACAGCTGCAAGTCTTTTAGGGTATGTCTCCACCAGCTTTGCACATCTAGTGACTGAAATTTTTGCCCATTCTTCTTTGTAAAACAGCTCAAGCTCAGTCAGATTAGATGGAGAGCGCTTGTGAACAGCAGTTTTCAGATCTTGCCACAAATTCTCGATTGGGTTTAGGTCTGGACTTTGACTGGGCCATTCTAACACATGAATATGTTTGGTTTGAAACCGTTCCATTGTAGCCCTGGATTTATGTTTAGGGTTGTCCTGCTGGAAGGTGAACCTCCGCCCCAGTCTCAAGTTTTTTGCAGACTCCAACAGGTTTTCCTCCAAGATTGCCCTGTATTTGGCTCCATCCATCTTCCCATCAACTCTGACCAACTTCCCTGTCCCTGCTGAAGAGGAGCAGCCCCAGAGCATGATGCTGCCACCACCATATTTGACAGTGGGGATGGTGTGTTCAGAGTGATGTGCAGCGTTAATTCTCCGCCACACATAGCATTTTACATTTTGGCCAAAAAGTTCAATTTTGGTCTCATCTGACCAAAGCACCTTGTTCCACATGTTTGCTGTGTCCCCAACATGGTTTCTGGCAAACTGCAAACAGGACTTTTTATGGTTTCTTTTAACAATGGCTTTCTTCTCTTCCATAAAGACCACATTTGTGCAGTGCACGACTAATAGTTGTCCTGTGGGCAGATTCCCCCACCTGAGCTGTGGATCTCTGCATTTCGTCCAGCGTCACCATGGGCCTCTTGGCTGCATCTCTGATCAGTGCTCTCCTTGTTTGGCCTGTAAGTTTAGGTGGACGGCCTTGTCTTGGTAGGTTTACAGTTGTGCCATACTCTTTCCATTTCTGGATAATGGATTGAACAGTGCTCCGTGAGATGTTCAAAGCTTGGGAAATCTTTTTATAGTCTAAGCCTGCTTTAAACTTCTCTACAACCTTATTCCTGACCTGTCTGCTGTGTTCTTTGGACTTCATGATGCTGTTTACTCCCCAATATTCTCTTAACCAACCTCTGAGGCCGTCACGGAGCAGCTGTATTTGTACTGAGATTAGATTACACACAGGTGGACTCTTTTTAGTCATTAGCAGTCATCAGGCAACTTCTGAATGCAATTGGTTGCACTCAGAGGAAAGGGGGCTGAATACTTTTGCACACCGCACTTTTCAGTTTTTTATTTGTAAAAAATGTTTTGAATCATGTATAATTTTAGTTCCACTTCACAATTGTATACCACTTTGTGTTGGTCTTTCACATTAAATTCCAGTGAAATATATTTATGGTTGTGGTTGTAATGTGACAAAATATGGAAAAGTTCAAGGGGTATGAATACTTTTGCAAGCCACTGTATATTTTGTGGACCATATAGTGTCACCCCTTAAGAAGTTTATTTTACACAGCAAGAACTGATATATGTAAGTATTATTTTCATTTTTTTTTTTTTTACCTCAGAAATGTGTGTGCTTTCATGACTATTGTGTGAAAGAGTAAGTGTTGCTTATCATCTGTCATCAAATTTGCCTATTTTATACAGTACAAGTCAAATTTGGACACACTCATACATCCTAATTTTTGATTGGTACTGTAGTTTGTGAAATTAGCTATGTAACATTACTGCATCTATTGCACAACTCTGTGTGTTGTGTGCAGGCATGTGTGGTGAGTTATATGTGTGGTTGTCATTCAAACATTCACCTTCTTTGATGTTTCCTCATCCAAGGTGTCATGGATGCTAGGTAAACAGTTGAAATGGTCCTACGGCTGCTGGATGAAGAGGCAGTTATGTGATTGGACTCTGAACTATTCAATTCAACTGAAATCAATTTTATAAAGCACCAGATCACAACAACCGTTACCTCAAGGTGCTTTATATTGCAAGATAAAGACCCTACAATAATACAGAGATAACCCAACAATCAGAAGCAGAACCAGGCTCAGGGAGGGGCAGCCATCTGCTACGACAGGTTGGGGGTGGGGGAGGGAGACAGGACAAAAGACATGCTGTGGAAGAGAGCCAGAGATTAATAATAACTAATGATTAAATGCAGAGTGGGGTATAAACACATAGGAAGTGCAAAGATGTGTTCTACTTTTTAAATACTCTAGAAACCACAAGTAAGCCAGCAGTCTGAGAGTGAAGTGCTCTATTGGGGTGATACAGTACTATGAGGTCTTTAAGATGGGGCCTGATTATTTAAGGCCTCGTATGTAAGAAGAATAATTTTAAATTCTATTCTGGATTTAACAGGGAGCTGATGAAGAGAAGCCAAAATGGGAGAAACCTGCTCTCTCTTTCTAGTCCCTGTCAGTACTCTAGCTGCAGCATTTTGGATCAGCTGAAGGCTTTTCAGGGAGCTTTTAGGACAGCCTGATAATAATGAATTACAATAGTCCACCCTAGAAGTAATAAATGCATGAATTAGCTTTTCAGCATCACTCTGAGAAAGGATGTTTCTAATTTTAGAAATATTGCGCAAATGCAAAAACCTACATATTTGTTTAATATGAAAAATTTATCCTGGTCAAAAATGACTCCAAGATTTCTCACTGAGTGACTGGAGGCCAAAGTAATACCATCCAGTCAACATCCAGTTTGTGTGCACACACATAAAATGGATGTCGACATTTTTCTGTTGCTGCTGTTGTGCATTTTTTTCTTTTCAAAATGTTGTAAAAATTTGAAAGTGAAAAATAAAAAGAAATATTACAAACATGAAATCATTCTTGTGTGGATCAAAGTATGATAAAAAATATCAAACAGATGATTATTCTTCACCAAAATGACAAAATTGGCATAAAAACACACTGACTCAAAGACGAGTCACTTTTGACCCACTTGTGGAAGAGTGTAGGGTCCAGTCACTTGTGCATCCAAGGGTTAAACAAAGCATTTTTCATTGGAAAAATGTGAAGATGTCCATCACACCACTTGCACTAAACACTAGAAAAGGCTGAAGGATGAAGTTGCAGGGAGTGAAATCTGTAGAGTAGCGCAGCTGATGAACAAAGATTTCAACAGCTGCATGTTGGCACAGTATGGCATGATAGCCTGTTCTGCACTGTGGGCTGTTTGTGGCAATGTTCTCATCGAACTCAGCAGTGACACACTGAGCTTGTGATATCAAAAAAACAAAAAAGGCAAGTGTGTTTCTGACCTGAGCGCTGCCTTTGGGTTTGGGCACTGTGGACTCCATCACTGAAAACCCCTGTTTGACTTCTGGGTCGCAGCTGGAGGCCATCACCAGTGATTACTCTGGACATGAAAGTAGGCTCAAACTGACACAGAAGATGTTTTTCTGTCTACACAAGTGTAAGGCCTGTGGTGAAACTACAGATGTGTAAGTGGACTCGCCAAAACAGGAATTCTCTGAAGTGATCTAAAAATAGCAGCTGTGCTGAAAACAGTCCAGTGGTGTGTGGGGAGACAACTTTGATGAGGAGAGCTGCCAAATTTAAATCATTGATTTTTATGGCCAGAGCTGCAGAGCTTTATTATCACACCTCTATGTCTATTGCAGGCAAAGGTGATTACTTTTGTATTCCTGCAATTGTGGAATATATTGTATATCAGAACAAATGCATTGATCACACACATTTGCTGCCATGTGGCTGCACATTTTTAATAGGATTGAATCAAAGAACAATGTTGTTTGCAAAAAAGAAGGGAAATAGAAAAATACTGTGAACAGCATCAGTTATCTCTGCAATGTTCCTTATGCCTCTGAGGTCTGTGTTTGTCCCTCCCTTCTCTTTTCCTGGGAAGATGTAACAGACTCAATTAAGATCACATCAGTTGTTCAGAGATCGGCTCAGAGGAAATGCATTGGACTCACTGACCCTTAAATCAATCATAGTGTCCAGTGAGGCCCTGAGGAAGCCACCACAGCCTTCAAAGGTTCAGCTGTCACAAGTGAGCAGGACATTTTTTTTTTAAAAGATTTTCAACATCAAGCATCATCAGTCTCAATGGTATGCCATCTTCTTTCAGCTTTGCTTGTGGTGAAGCTTTTAAATCTGATGAGTGTGCAATGGAGAATCTAGCATGTTGAAATAATAACAAAGGAAGTGAAGGCAGAGGAGTTTAAATACTAGGGGTCAACCATCCAAAGCAATGGATAGTGCACAAAAGAGGTGGAGAAGAGAGTGCAGGCAGGGTGGAGCGGGTGGAGATCAGTGTTAGGGGTGATTTGCGACAGAAGGATACAGTAGGGGACATAATTATTTGATCCCCTGCTGAATTTGTAAGTTTGCTCACAAAGAAATTAACAGGCTCTAATTTTTAATCATAGTTTCATTTTAATGGAAAGAGACAGAATAGCAACCATAAAAGTTATAAATTCATTTGCATGTCAATGCAATACATTAATAAAGGAAAGCCTGTTCATTATTCTATTGTATTATTGTATCATCTTTACCTTACACACATTGAGGCGACTGTTTGTTGTGATGTGGCGTTACATAAGTAAAAAATAAACTGAACTGAATAGAGAAGGATGAGAAGCTAGGAATGGGGTGAGATGGAGGTAGGTGTCACCCCTTCTTCTTTTGGGAGCAGCTGAAAGAAGAAGCAGCATTTGGCTCGTCCACGTGGGCATCTGCAAAGGTCAGTCGAGATTTAAGGTGTTGGTTTTGGAGCAGCAGCTTCTTTCTTAGTCGGCACCCTCCACATCCATAGCTATGTAAAACTCACCTCACTTTGGACTGTGAAGTGTTCCAGCAGTTCCCAGTTTATGCCAGGCTTGAGCCTTGGTGGTTCCTGAACATACTAAACAACTTCTTCATATCTGAAGGGAACAGTTTTCTTCCAGACCTCGGCACAGTGGTGACACAGCAGAATAACTTGTATTTGTTTGAACTGATGAGCTTTGAATTTGAACGGACTCTATGAGGTCTTTCCCAATTTATGTAAATCTACAGTTCTCCTTCTTAGACCTTCACTGAGTTCCTTGGATGTTTCTGTTCTTCTATTTGTCAATCCAGTGAGAACTGTCAAACAAATCCTTTTTATGCTGGCAAAGATGATTACCAACAAGAAATTAATAGTCCTTGGACTTGTCAAGTTAAAAGACATTGTAGTATAACCTTCAGCACCACTTATTAAAAGGTTTAAGTGAATATATGTATGTATATATTTGAACCTCTATGTATAATTTTCTCCCTGTGATTAGAGAAACTTCAAAATAAATTGAATCTTATGCACCCTGTTCTTGCTTTTTAAAGTCATTAACGATGGATGCTGTACAATCATTCCACACTCGGAAACAAACAGTTCAAATAAATAAATAAAAGCCCAAAATGATCATATGATGAGTGTATGTACACTTCTGACCAAAACTGTATTTGTATCTGTGCATTGCACTTCTGCAGTCTATGAATGCAGCTTGTTAGCCAAGCTAGCTAGGATTAGCTGATAACTTATCACTCCACCTTCTCATTCAAATATGGCTACATCTGGTTCCAAAAACTGACATAAGCACTAATTAGCTTCAAAATGTGGAGTCCAAACTTGGTGGGTGTCCTCACTCAATTTTTTATATTCAGTCAACAGCTGAACACTGAATTGATCAGCTTGTGTTATTTCAGGCAGCTGTAGGCAGAGGGAAAGTGTCAATGGTCTTCAAAATGTCACAGGACTTTAGAGACATTGTGAATTTACAGAAAAGAGAGCAAAAAAGATAATAAGATACAGTACCAGCCAAACGTTTGGACACACTTACCCATTCATATCAATGAGGCTTCAAATAAAGTGTCATTGCTAGGCTGAAACTGTGCAGTCTGACCCATGTTTTAGTCAAAAGGGATTGACACTGTGCAGACCATAAACAGTAGTCCTGAATTTCTATATGAATGAAATGTCTATTTTAAAGTTTTTCATCCAACTCAACATCTCTGACACTCCCCTTCACACACACACACAATAAATACAGCCCAAGGCTACACACACACACACACACACACACACACACACAATAAATACAGGCAGCTGTATTTTTATTCAGATATCTGGTTGTTGAAGTTGAATGCTGGCAGTTCTAATAATGCCTACAAGGGGAAAGGTGTTGTGAGATGTGACTAATTCTAAAAAACAAAACCGCAAAAAAACAAAAAAATTAAAAATAAATCAGCAACAATACTTGATGCCAAAACATTTCTACTGAACCTCCAGATTGGCAGAGTAGTAAGAGTGCCAAAGACAGTGGAGAGGAGGAGATGGATGGAAATCTTGAGAACTTGTCAGGTGTTATAACAGATATAATCCTCTGCAAAAATAAAGCAAAGGCTTTATGAAGATGAGAACAGTATGGATGAGGAGACATTGCAAGTGACTAGTCCCACTGACAATCTTGAAAAATACACAGAATGCACAAGTTTTTGACTGGTACAGTATGTGAAAATGAAGAGTTCAGATGCAAGACCCTCTAAATCCACATGGACACTTTTCTTTAAAAGAGCTTTTAAAGAAAAGTGTCTCTCATGATAAAGTTCAGTAATTTTATTTTACAGGCAATGGTGAGGTTATTATCGAGAGAACAAACTGCCTTTTTTTTTTTTTCAAAAAATGTAAATATAATATTTTCCCTGGTTTTTGACAAATATGTAATAAATATTTTGTTTTGTGGCAAAACTAGCTAAATCCAGGGGTTCGTTTTTTGCAAAAACCTCTTCAGTCAACCCTCTGCCCAGTGTGAAATAAGGCAAAAAGCCCAAATATTAGACCATCATAAAAAGATTTCTACATAGATTCACACAGTACAAACACAATAGCACAGATTGGCAGCATTTTTTTTTTAACAATAACAGAATGGTCGTAGTCGTGACGACAGAGGGACGCAACCAGGGGGCTGTGACCGGTGCCACCCGCATGCAGGTCCATGCCCACCCGCCTGGCTTGCTCCACCGCCCGGTTACCCCACAAGCGGACCGTGTGAGAGCACCACTGGCTCCACGCTGGCTGGCGAGTATGCTCGACAGCCAGTAATGAACCTTCTAAAGGTAATCTTGTTACGACTTTTACTTCCTTTAATTAGTCAAGTTTTATTGATGAACATTTTTTCTACACAAAATAAAGCCAGACTCACCTGGAAGCCAGCTCCTCAGTGCAGGGAGTGTAGAAAATACTTCAAGTCACATGATTCAATCTTGCATTCTGATTGGTTCAAGTGATTTGGGAAGTGGCGTTTAGAGGCTTTTGACAATACACAGATAATTCAGGCTAGGTGGACACAGTATTTAGTGCGTTAAGACGCAAAATGATTTGATTGGTGTATAGTACATGTGAAAAGGATTCTGTAAATACTGTTATCTCATTTTTGACGGAGGTGGCGTTTAGTGGCTTTTGCAGCTGAACTCTTTCAATTCAATTCAATTCACTTTTATTTATATAGCACCAAATCACAACAAACAGTCACCTCAAGGTGCTTTGTATTGCGGGTGAAGACCTTACAATAATACAGAGAAAACCCAACAGTCAAAACGACCCCCTATGAGCAAGCACTTGGCGACAGTAGGAAGGAAAAACTCCCTTTTAACAGGAAGAAACCTCCAGCAGAACCAGGCTCAGGGAGGGGCAGTCATCTGCTGTGACCGGTTGGGCTGAGGGGAGAGAAAAGACATGCTGTGGAAGAGAGACAGAGATTAATAACAATTAATGATTAAATGCAGAGTGGAGTATAAACAAAGTAAATAAGGTGAATGAAAAGAAACAGTGCATTATGGGAACCCCCCAGCAGACTAGGCCTATAGCAGCATAACTAAGGGGTGGTTCAGGGTCACCTGATCCAGCCCCAACTATAGGCTTAATCAAAAAGGAAAGTTTTAAGCCTAATCTTAAAAACAGAGAGGGTGTCTGTCTCCTGAATCCAAGCTGGGAGCTGGTTCCACAGAAGAGGGGCCTGAAAGCTGAAGGCTCTGCCTCCCATTCTACTCTTAAGTATCCTAGGAACCACAAGTAAGCCAGCAGTCTGAGAGCAAAGTGCTCTGTTGGGGTGATATGGGACTATGAGGTCTTTGAGATAAGATGGGGCCTGATTATTCAAGACCTTGTATGTGAGGAGAAGTATTTTAAATTCTATTCTAGATTTAACAGGGAGCCAATGAAGAGAAGTCAATATGGGAGAAATCTGCTCTCTCTTTCTAGTGCCTGTCAGTACTCTAGCTGCAGCATTTTGGATGTTTGAGCTTTTAGGACAGCCTGATTATAACAAATTACAATAGTCCAGCCTAGAAGTAATAAATGCATGAATGAGCTTTTCAGCATCACTCTGAGACAGGATGTTTCTAATTTTAGAAATATTGCGCAAATGCAAAGAAGAGGTCCTGCATATTTGTTTAATATGTGCATTGAAGGACATATCCTGGTCAAAAATGACTCCAAGATTTCTCACAGTGTTACTGGAGGCCAAAGTAATGCCATCCAGAGTAAGTATCTGGTTTGACACCATGTTTCTAAGATTTGTGGGGCAGAGTACAAGAATTTCAGTTTTATTTGAATTTAGAAGCAAGAAATTAGAGGTCATTCAGGCCTTAATGTCTTTAAGACATTCCTGAGGTTTAACTAATTGATGTGCGTCATCTGGCTTCATTGATAGGTAAAGCTAAGTATCATCTGCATAACAATGAAAACTGATGCAATGCTTTCTAATAATACTGCCTAAGGGAAGCATGTATAATGTAAATAGAATTGGTCCTAGCACAGAACCCTGTGGAACTCCATAATTAACCTTAGTGTGTGAAGAAGACTCCCCATTTACATGAACAAATTGGAGTCTATTAGATAAATATGATTCAAACCACTGCAGTGCAGTACCTTTAATACCTATAGTATGCTCTAATCCCTGTAATAAAATGTTATGGTCAACAGTATCAAAAGCTGCACTGAGGTCCAACTGGACAAGAACAGAGATGAGTCGACTGGCAGACGCTGTAAGAAGATCATTTGTAATCTTCACTGATGCTGTTTCTGTACTGTGATGAATTCTGAAACCTGACTGAAACTCTTCAAATAAACATTCCTCTGCAGATGATCAGTTAGCTGTTTTACAACTACTCTTTCAAGAATCTTTGAGAGAAAAGGAAGGTTGGAGATTGGCCTATAATTAGCTAAGACAGCTGGGTCAAGTGATGGCTTTTTAAGTATTCTATTATCTGCTACCATATGTTCTGGACACTTAGGTGAAGACAGAAGTTGAACTGTCACCTGATGGTGACTTGCATCATTTGGCAAGGGAGGATGGCATACCCAGGCGTATAGTGAAGACTCTGGAGGCAGCTGACAGGTACTGGCAGGCTAAGTGGAGTGCAGCGCTGGCAGTAACTGAAGCAAAAATTCAGCTGTGGGAGGAGTTCGGTGAGGCTATGGAGAAAGACTTCAAAGACTACTCTACTCACATGGTATATAGCGTAGGTGGGGTGCTGCTGACTTCGGCGGGGTGGCTGTAGTAGGTCACCTACTAATCAGAAGGTTGGCGGTTCAATTCCTGGCTGCTCCAGTCTGCCTACCAAAGTATCCTTGGGCAAGATACTGAACCCCGAGTTGCTATTTGATGCAACTGTCTGAGTGTGAATGTGTGTGACTGTCAGATAGAAAGCACTTAGCTTTCTATCTGACATCCGAAAGGTGACGTTTCACCTTTCGGATGAGAGGTGAAACGTCTTCAAGAAACAAAAAGAAGTCCAGTCGCCTTTTTCAAGCTC
This sequence comes from Archocentrus centrarchus, assembly GCF_007364275.1. Classification (NCBI taxonomy): domain Eukaryota; kingdom Metazoa; phylum Chordata; class Actinopteri; order Cichliformes; family Cichlidae; genus Archocentrus; species Archocentrus centrarchus. Next base: position 30,995,962 of record NC_044349.1, on the reverse strand, counting down.
CAGAGACTATGTGACTGTTAGATAGAAAACACTTAGATGTAGAAAGTGCTTGTATGGATGTGTATGTGAATGAGCTTTGAGAGCTCATGTAGAGTAGAAAAGCATTATATAAGAACCAGTCCATTGACTCTGTTGTCACTGGTACAGCCTCCACATCACTGTAGATACAGCTGCCAATCCATCTGTCAATCTCCTGCTCACTTCTTCTCTCAGCCCTCGAACAAGACCCCGAGACACTTAAATTCCAGGGGCCCTGCTACCAAGGAGCTTAACTGTCTCATTGACCTCACCTCTAGTCATACCATCATCTGCAGACTCTGCTTCCACTACAGAACACGTTTCGGTGAGATTGAGAAATCCTTGAAGTATTCTTTCCACCGCCTGACTATATTCTCATTTGAAAGGTAAATGGGCTTGTGAAGACATAGCGCTTTTCTACTCTACTACTCTACTCTACTCTACTCAAAGCACTTTATGAAACATGCCTCATTCACCCATTCACACACAGTCATACAACCACTTCCTTCTACAGCTAAGACCTTAAATACACACAAAAGACACCACCACACAAGGGAGGGACACTAAGGAAAAACACAGGGAGAACTAAACTCTAAAGCTAAGGGAAAAGAAACCTAAGCCCCACACACAAGAAAACAACGGGAAGGGAACTAAACACAGAAAAGGGCCAAGACACGGGGACAAAGCAGACACAGCAACACAAACATGGGGAAGACCAGAACAAAAAAGAAAACAGAATAACATACCAATAACTAATAACAGAACACCCAAACAATATCAAACTGAGGATCTAAACTGTAAGGAAATCTAAGAAAACACAACTACAAAATACAACAAAAACAGAACTTCACTAAAAGAAATCAAAACACAACGGCCATGACACTGCCTCATTAAGCTGCTCAGGCATGGACTTGTCTCATTAGATAAGAGTGCATGCTTATGGATATTTGCTGTTGAAGGTATTTTTGATCTGACAGTCCAGTGGAAATATGAGAATGATCTATGCAAAATATATTGCTAATTTGTCCTGAGAGTTTGGTGGTAGGCTGCTGGGTGCTCTCACTTTAAGGAGAGCCTGTGTCTGTTATAAACACTTACAAAAAAAGAGTCAGTAGAAGATTACAGGTGCTGGTCTTAAAATTAGAATATCATGAAAAAGTTGATTTATTTCACTAATTCCATTCAAAAAATGAAACTTGTATATTATATTCATTCATTACACACAGACTGATATATTTCAAATGTTTATTTCTTTTAATTTTGATGATTATAACTGATAATTAATGAAAACCCAAATTCAGTATCTCAGAAAATTAGAATATTACTTAAGACCAATGTATGTACAGCACTCAATACCTAGTTGAGGCTCCTTTTGCCTGGATTACTGCAGCAATGCGGCGTGGCATGGAGTCGATCAGTCTGTGGCACTGCTCAGGTGTTATGAGAGCCCAGGTTGCTCTGATAGTGGCCTTTGGCACTTCTGAGCTGGGTCTGGTGTATCGCATCTTCCTCTTCACAATACCCCATAGATTTTCTATGGGGTTAAGGTCAGGCGAGTTTGCTGGCCAATTAAGAACAGGGATAACATGGTCCTTAAAGCAGGTACTGGTAGCTTTGGCACTGTGCGCAGGTGCCAAGTCCTGCTGGAAAATGAAATCTGCATCTCCATAAAGTTGGTCAGCAACAGGAAGCATGAAGTGCTCTGAAACTTCCTGGTAGACGGCTGTGTTGACATTGGACCTCAGAAAACACAGTGGACCAACACCAGCAGATGACATGGCACCCCAAACCATCACTGACTGTGGAAACTTTACACTGGACCTCAAGCAACGTGGATTCTGTGCCTCTCCTCTCTTCCTCTAGACTCTGGAACCTCGATTTCCAAAGGAAATGCAAAATTGACTTTGATCAGAGAACATAACTTTGGAGCACTCAGCAGCAGTCCAGTCCTTTTTGTCTTTAGGCCAGGTGAGACGCTTCTGACACAGTCTCTTTTTCAAGAGTGTCTTGACAGAAGGAATACGACAGCTGAAACCCATGTCTGCATACGTCTGTGCGTTGTGGTTCTTGAAGCACTGACTCCAGCTGCAGTCCACTCTTTGTGAATCTCCCCCACATTTTTGAATGGGTTTTGTTTCACAGTCCTCTCCAGGGTGCAGTTATCTCTATTGCTTGGACACTTTTTTCTACCATATCTTTTCCTTCCCTTCTCCTCTCTATTAATGTGCTTGGACACAGAGCTCTGTGAACAGCAGCCTCTTTAGCAATGACCTTTTGTGTCTTGCCTTCCTTGTGCAACATGTCAATGGTCATCTTTTGGACAACTGTCAAGCCAGCAGTCTTCCCCGTGATTGTGTAGCCTACAGAACTAGACTGAGAGACCATTTAAAGGCCTTTGCAGGTGTTTTGAGTTAATTAGCTGATTAGAGTGTGGCACCAGGTGTCTTCAGTATTGAACCTTTTCAAAATATGATACTGAATTTGGGGTTTTCATTAGTTGTCAGTTATAATCATCAAAATTAAAAGAAACAAACATTTGAAATTCATCAGCCTGTGTGTAATGAATGAATATAATATACAAGTTTCACTTTTTGAATGGAATTACTGAAATAAATCAAAATTTTCATTATATTCTAATTTATTACCAGCACCTGTATACTATATAGCAAAGTTCATGGTATGACGTATTTAAGGGACAAGCCATTGATTATTGGCAGCTGATTTTCCAATAGATTCCTTTGAATATAGAACAATATACAAAGTAAAACATTTCTGCTAGGGTCTTTCTTTGTCCAGGTCAACAGAACAATCATCTCACAATATGGAGTCAGTTTAAGTATGCTTTGCTTGGCTTTGTTGTAGCTCAGCTATATTCATATTTACGTAACGAGTCAAGTGTTAGAAAGTGGGCCAAATCTGCCTCAGTATAAGAAAGAGATTAGCTCTAATAGTGACCAAGTGAAAACCACCACACCCACACTGGAAACAGGGTTCACAAGAATTTATTCTCTTCAAAGTGTAGTACTGGGCTGGAAGTACAATTCTGGCCTGCAGTCCAGGGCCCAAGGACATTGCAATCAGGGTTACCTGCCTGGTTATAGACAGGAAAAGGTGGTCACTCAAAGGAATGATCAGTCAATCACATACTCGGGTTGCATGTTCCCAAAAAAGAGTTTTGACCCACCTTAATAAAGCTTGTATTAGTGGAGAGTGAGGTTCCACATGAGATCCTGCAAATGCAACTCCCAATCTCTTCCTTTCCAGGTCCTAGGTGCTTTCATCAGGCTGGCCACCTCCTAATTGCACAATGGACTTTTCCTCCTGAGACTCCCTTAGCACACAGAATCCCACCAGCAGTTCTCAGTGCAGTCCTTTTTTGAAAACTTCATACACCTTGATTAAAAATGGATCCTCCTTCCAATAAAACTAGATAACTTAAAAAACACAATCAGGCAGACTAGGTAAAATATTTTTCCTTTAAAGGTGTGCATTTCCCCAGCAAAAATCAGCACCAAGCAGCTGCTTCCACACAGCCCCCCTTGCATCTTTTCTCTCCCCTTTATTGAGAAGGGCCCCAACTCTACACCAATCAACTACTTCCAGTACTCAACTCTGAATCCTTGGCAGCCAGACTAGAATGGAATCTCCATTCACACATGGGTGTGGATAATATCACACAAAAACAACAAAAGCATGCAAAACTTGAAACTAAGGATTCTTCTAACACAATGTTTGGTAGGAGATCCTCTCAATTATTCAACTATGCCACACAAGTAGTTCTTTTTTTTGTCATTTGCTGTGTCATTAACTCTTCAAGCTCCCCCACTCCCCACACCTCAGAGAAGCCCACATCATCAAGGACTCCCACCCCAGAGTCCCCCTCCTCCCCCACCCCCACAGTCTTTTGTATTCAGGAGGACCAGGTGCTAAAGCAAAGCTCCAGGTCCAGATGGTGTCTCACCTGCCACACTGAGACACTGTGCTAACGAGCTTGCCCCATTGTTCACGAACATCTTCAACTCCTCACTGGAGGCTTGCCACGTGCCTGTCTGCTTTAAAACCGCTACCATTGCTCCTGTCCCCAAGCAGCCAAGGATCACTGGACTAAATGACTACAGACCTGTGGCACTGACTTCTGTGGTCATGAAGTCATTTGAGCGTCTGGTGCTGTCCCACCTCAAGTCCCTCACAGCCCCCCTTCTGGACCCCCTGCAGTTTGCCTACAGAGCCAACAGGTCTGTGGACGACGCCATCAACCTGACTCTGCACTTCATCCTACAGCATCTGGACTCCCAGGGAACCTACGCCAGGATCCTGTTTGTGGACTTCAGCTCTGCCTTCAACACCATCATCCCTGATCTCCTCCAAGACAAGCTGTCCCAGATGAACGTGCCAGATCCCATCTGCAGGTGGATCATTGACTTCCTGATGAACAGGAAGCAGCACGTGAGGCTGGGGAAGAATGTCTCGGACTCCCGGACCATCAGCACTGGCACTCCTCAGGGCTGTGTCCTCTCTCCTCTGCTCTTCTCCCTGTATACCAACTGCTGCACCTCTGACCACCAGTCTGTCAAGCTTATTAAGTTTGCAGACGACATGACTCTCATCGGACTCATCTCAGACGGGGACGAGTCGGCCTACAGGATGGAGGTCAAACGTCTGGTGTCCTGGTGCAGCCACAATAACCTGGTACTGAACGCCCAGAAGACAGTGGAGATTATAGTGGACTTTAGGAAGCACACAGCCCCTCTACCCTCCATCATCCTGACTGACACCCCCATCACCACAGTGGACTCTTTTCGCTTCCTGGGAACTACCATCACCCAGGACCTCAAGTGGGAGCCCACCATCACCTCTGTCATCAAAAAGGCCCAGCAGAGGATGTACTTCCTGCGGCAGTTGAAGAAATTCAACTTGCCAGCAAGGACCATGGTGCAGTTCTATACTGCCATCATTGAGTCCATCCTCACCTCCTCCATCACTGTGTGGTACGCTGGAGCCACCACTAGGGACAAACAGAGACTACAGCGCGTTGTGCACTCTGCTGAGAAGGTGATTGGCTGTAACCTCCCATCTCTCCAGGACCTGTATACCTCCAGGACACTGGGGCGTGCAGGTCGGATCACAGCCGACCACTCTCACCCTGGGCACAGACTTTTTGACCCTCTCCCCTCAGGCAGGAGGCTACGGTCCATACGGACCAGAACCTCCCGCCATAAGAACAGTTTCTTCCCCTCTGCTGTTGGACTCATGAACAATTACCCTAAGACTGTTACCACCACCCTCCACAAACGCTGATGACCCTATGTCTATGCACCTGTCTGATTGCACTGATGTACATATTAGTGGAATATAGTCTACATTCTTTTATCTTTTAATTAGTCTCTGCACTGTATATTTTGTAATTTTGTAATATTGTGCTATAGTTATAGCTCTAATATCTCTGTATATTTGCAATTGTATACTTGTATATTGTCTTATAGTTTTTATACTTATTTGTTTTTTTCTGTAAGCACGAAGTACCGCAGCAATTTCCTAATGCTGTGAACCTGTTCACCCATATGGCAATAAAAACCTTCTGATTCTGATTCTGATTCTGAAGCTACAAAAACAATTTGAGCCATAGAAGCAAAGGAATCATTTTATAGTGGCTACTCAAGTTGAATCTTTCTTTGAAGATGAGGTCACACACAGGTAATACACTTTTGTGCAGACCATGTGGCTGTAACTGCTGAGTAAACACACACATACAGGCATGATTACAACCATGATAGCATTTGGTTGCAAATGTGGGGAATGAAAGCTACACCAACATCAGCATCAACACTTCTGGCCTCTAAATGCAAACTTTTTTTTACCCATTAAAAATGGAAAAACTTCTTTTTGTGTACATGTCCAGGAACACAAATCACACAAACCTCCATGAAACTGTGTTGAATAAACAGATGGTAACATGCATAACAAAATATTAATTTGAGTTAAAGAAATTAATGATACAAGTATAGAGAGAAGAAGACATAAGAACATAAATCACATAAAGGAAATTGTTTTACACTTTAGCAAGTAATTTACCAAAAACAAACAAACAAACAAAAAAATCCTCCTGGCACCTACCAGGCTCTTTGTGACAAAGGTGGAGGCCAAAAAAAGTGAAAAGGTGACAAAGAAAGAGAAATAGCAGTAGAGCACCCTCCCTTTTCCTGTGTTAATCAGCTGGGATTGTGATTGCAGTGGAGGACATGCCTGTGATTGAGTCCTGATGAATAACAAAAAATCTGCCTCTGCGTGTTTTTGACTTATATGGCTGCCTGATGAAAATTACCCCTCATACTGGACTCATATACTTTAATCAGTTATGCCAGACAGATGTGTGATTCTACCTTCCTGCTCATCCTTTCTCTGTATCCTACATCCCTCCCTCCACCCTGCAGGCTGAATTAAGCTCTCATGTCACTCAGCACCCTTCATCTTTACAGCCAGCCTGGATGAAAAGTCATTTGTTCCCCCTAAAACCATCAAGGTCACTCTCTCGTTCTCTCTCATGTCAGATCCTAATCCTCAGCAACCCTTAGGTGAGCTGAGTCTCAGAAAGTAGATTCACTTTCAGCTCATGTTCTCCGTGATCCTTTCTGCATCGCCCTTTTGCTTGACATTTCCCATGAAGAGAACATCTTAGAGTTCAATAGCTCTGCTGTTTTATTCATTTTAACATATTTCACTATATTTACAAATGTAGCACGTGGCAGGGGAAAGCAGCTATGTAAAATATTTTCACATTTATTGACTATATAGAGTCACAGCTCTTTCAATGAACTATGTTAGCCTAAAGGCTCGTAATTAAGACTTCACAAAGTCAATGATTTGGTGTGTGTGTGTGTGTATGTATATATACACACACACACACACACACACACACACACACACACACACACACACACACACACACATACATACATATATAAACATATACATGCACACATATTAACATATATATATACACACATATATACATATATATACACACATATATACATATATATACACATATATATACACATACTGCTCAAAAAACTAAAGGGAACACTCAAATAACACATCCTAGATCTGAATGAATGAAATATTCTCATTGAATACTTTGTTCTGTACAAAGTTGAATGTGCTGACAACAAAATGACACAAAAATCATCAACGAAATCAAATTTATTAACCAATGGAGGCCTGGATTTGGTGTCACACACAAAATTAAAGTGGAAAAACACACTACAGGCTGATCCAACTTTGATGTAATGTCCTTAAAACAAGTCAAAATGAGGCTCAGTATTGTGTGTGGCCTCCACGTGCCTGTATGACCTCCCTACAACGCCTGGGCATGCTCCTGATGAGGTGGAGGATGGTCTCCTGAGGGATCTCCTCCCAGACCTGGACTAAAGCATCCACCAACTCCTGGACAGTTTGTGGTGCAACGTGACGTTGGTGGATCGAGCGAGACATGATGTCCCAGATGTGCTCAATCGGATTCAGGTCTGGGGAATGGGCGGGCCAGTCCATAGCTTCAATGCCTACATCTTGCAGGAACTGCTGACACACTCCAGCCACATGAGGTCTAGCATTGTCCTGCATTATAAGGAACCCAGGGCCAACCGCACCAGCATATGGTCTCACAAGGGGTCTGAGGATCTCATCTCGGTACCTAATGGCAGTCATGCTACCTCTGGCGAGCACATGGAGGGCTGTGCGGCTCTTCAAAGAAATGCCACCCCACACCATTACTGACCCACTGCCAAACCGGTCATGCTGAAGGATGTTGCAGGCAGCAGATCGCTCTCCACGGCGTCTCCAGACTCTGTCACGTCTGTCACATGTGCTCAGTGTGAACCTGCTTTCATCTGTGAAGAGCACAGGGCGCCAGTGGCGAATTTGCCAATCCTGGTGTTCTCTGGAAAATGCCAAGCATCCTGCATGGTGTTGGGCTGTGAGCACAACCCCCATCTGTGGACATGGGGCCCTCATACCATCCTCAGGGAGTCGGTTTCTAACCGTTTGTGCAGACACATGCACATTTGTGACCTGCTGGAGGTCATTTTGCAGGGCTCTGGCAGTGCTCCTCTTGTTCCTCCTTGCACAAAGGCGAAGGTAGCAGTCCTGCTGCTGGGTTGTTGCCCTCGTACAGCCTCCTCCACGTCTCCTGGTGTACTGGCCTGTCTCCTGGTAGTGCCTCCAGGCTCTGGACACTACGCTGACAGACACAGCAAACCTTCTTGCCACAGCTCGCATTGATGTGCCATCCTGGATGAGCTGCACTACCTGAGTCACTTGTGTGGGTTGTAGAGTTCGTCTCATGCTACCACGAGTGTGAAAGCACCACCAAAATTCAAAAGTGACCAAAACATCAGCCAGAAAGCATAGGTACTGAGAAGTGGTCTCTGGTCCCTGTCATGGTTGGCTGTGTGGTGGAGCGGGTAGACCCCAAAAATGCAGAACTCACGAGCAAAATCGAACTGAAAGGGTGTTTATTGAAACAAAAACAAAACCAGGCAGGGAGCAACAAAGGCAGGGAACAAAAACAAAAACACAGGGCCAGAACAAAACAGAAGCAGGGACAAAGGCCGGCACAACAGTCCAAAAAATGGAAAGAAACACAAGGACAAGGAAGCACAGGGGCCAGAACAGTGCATGAGGGCAAAGGGTCAGCAATTAAAAACAGAGCAAAACAAAAAGCAATGGCATAAGGCTGAAAAACAGTCCAAAAACAAGAACAGGGACGAGAAACAAAAGCAACAGGATGAAACAAAAAGCGATGGCACAAGGCCGGAGAGCTCCAACGTCCAAAACAGGGGGTCAAAACGAGGAACAGTTCAGGAGCTATGACAAAAACAAAAATAGCAAACGGCAGAGGGGAAAATATTCCAAAGGTTCAGGGGGGCCCCCCAGGCCAAGGGGCCAAAAAGCAGAGCCCAAACCAGTTGGGCGGCCGACCACAGTTCCAGCGGCAGCGACGAGGCGACCGACGAGGCGACCGATGAGACGGGCGGCCGACCGGGCTCCCAGCAGCGGCGGCGACGAGGAGACGAGGCAGGAGGCTGACCGCGCTCCCAGCGGTGGCAGCAACGAGGAGACGAGACTTGAGGCCGACCGCATGGCCGAGACAGGCGGCTCGGACTGAGCCAGATGCTCGGACCGAGCATGACCCTTGGGCTTCAGACGTGGCTCCGACTGAGCGGGACCCTTGGGGTAAACGGGGCCTACAGGGCGAGGCCCCGGATGCGCAGGCTGGGACTGCGGTGCAGGGCACACAGCTGCTTTATTGATCAGCTGGGGCTGCTTGGGGGATAGCCTAGGTGCGGGTAATGGAGACGGTGTGGAAGCTGACTGCGGGGAAGCTGACACTAGGGGCTCTGACTGCGGGGAAGCTGACTGAGTGGAAGCTGACACTAGGGGCTCTGACTGTGGGGAAGCTGGAGTCAGGGAAGCTAAGGGGAACAAAACTACGGAGGGAGCAGGAGTTGAAGGGACTGGGACCGAGGGAGCAGGAGCTGATGGGACTGGGACTGAGGGAGCAGGAGCTGACGGGACTGGGACCGAAACTGAAGGAGCTAAGGGACCAGAGGTGGGAGTAGAGGAGGGAACTAAGGGGACTAAGGGGACCTGAGGTACCTGGGAGACTAAGGGGACCGGAGCTGAGGGGACCGGAGCTGAGGGGACCGGAGCTGAGGGGGCCAAAAAGAGCGAAGCTGAGGGAGCTAGGGGAACTGAAGCCGAGGGAGCTAAAGGGGCTAAAGAACCACCTGAGGGGACTAAAGGGACCGAAGCTAAAGGTGAGGTAACCGAAGACGGGACTAAAACTGAAGATGAAAGGACTGCAGATGAGGGGACTAAAACTGAAGATGAGGGGACTGAAGATGAGGATGAGGGGACTGTGACTGAGGAGACTGGAACTGAGGATACTGAAGATGAGGGGACTAAAACTGAAGATGAGGGGACTGGAGCTAAGTTAGGGAGAGCTAACACTGGGGACTGAGAGGGAACTGAAACAGTGGGAGCTAAGGCTGGGGGAGCTGAGACAGGGAGAGCTGGCACTGGGGAGGCTGAGGCAGGGAGACCTGGCACTGGGGAGGCTGAGGCAGGGAGAGCTGGCACTGGGGAGGCTGAGGCAGGGACTGGAGCTGAAACAGAGGGCCGAGGGAGAGCTGAAGCAGCGGGCTGAGGGAGAGCTGAAGCAGCGGGCTGAGGGAGAGCTGAAGCAGCAGGAGCCAAGGCTGGGGGAGCTGAAGCAGAGGACTGAGAGGGAGCTGACACAGGGGAATCTGACTGAAGCTGCAGGGGCTCTAACAAGAGTGACCAAGGGACTGCTGCAGCTAACACTGGGAGCTCTGACTGCTGAGGGGTGGCCGCTGCAGTGGGCGGAGGTTGTGGCTCGGAGGCTGCTGCAGGCGGCGTGGGTGACTGAGGCTTTGGTGCTCCCACCCGTGGAACAGAAACGGGTGCAGGAGCAGGCTCATCCGTGGCTGCCCCCACCCGAGGAACAGGAACGGGTGCAGAGGCAGGCTCCGACACAGAGGGAGCCTTGAGTGAAGCAACAGTCTTAGAGAGAGAGGATGCTGGGGGACTAAGGTGAATGGTGTCCATAAGAAAACTTCTTACAAGTCCGTGTAAGGAGTCCAAAAGCCAAGGCAAGCTGGAAATCAGTCTCTGCAGCTTGGAGGCAACTGCCTCTCTGTACTCAACACAGGAAACCATTAACCATTCATTGCATAGAACGTAACAGTGTAAATCATGTCTCTTTTTAGCTCCTCAGAGGGGTCATTAACAGCTGGGTCTTCCACTGGAGAAAAACAAGCTGACTCAGATGGGACAGATAAAGAATCGGGGCTATACTTCATGCGAAACGTAGGTTTATAACCAAGACAGGGGGAAACACTGTGGTTAGTAGGCGGAGAGGCACGGAGAGAAGGGAAATCCACAGAGGCAGATTTAGAAACAGAGTTCATGGTCTTACTGTCCATAGTTTCCCATGAGCAGGCAGTGGGGGAATGTGAATCAAAACGTCGAACAAATGATGCATCTTCCTCAGAAAGAAAAGAAGGACAACACAAAACACAAAATGCTGGGCAGACGGCCCAGGACCATGACAGTCCCCACCTGCAGAACCACTCCTTTATTGAGTGTGTCTTGCTAATTTGCCAATAATTTCCACCTGTTGTCTATTCCATTTGCACAACAGCATGTGAAATTGATTGTCAATCAGTGTTGCTTCCTAAGTGGACAGTTTGATTTCACAGAAGTTTAATTTACTTGGAGTTATATTGTGTTGTTTAAGTGTTCCCTTTATTTTTTTGAGCAGTATATATATATATATATATATATATATATATATATATATATATATATATATATATATATACCACCAACTGAGATTTAAAGTTCTTCCCAAAGCCCTGTCCAAATACAAAGTGATTTGCTTGTTGTGCATCAATTTGTAGCTAAAGATTGGTCACTAATGGACACTCCAGGCTCTGTTTGTGTAAATAATCCTCTAATGTAGTTGCAAACCCATCATTTGTCAGTCAACAGAATGAATGAATCCAAAATTGCTCCCAGATGCTTTGACCAGTGGCCTCATTGTTGGGACAAATTTATGTAATGACCCGAAATCTTTGCATCTTTTTATTTTGCCTGTAGGATAGTAACTGTAAACGACATAGATGCCAACCTTGCTTTTATATAGCAATATGATCAGAATACAACCAACTGGCAACCAGTTGAGTCAAGTCCCCTACTGCAGAAAGACATCACAGCTGGATTGTGCTCACTGGCACAGACTGATTCAGACTGATTGCAACGTGTTGGCAGTCTGTCTCTGTTTATAAATTAGACTGCAATTATTTGCAAACAAATCACCAATCTGTCTGAGAGTGATTGTGGTCAGTCTGAGTTGGGCAGTGATTGTTCGGAGATAGGTTACCTCCCGCAGACAACCTGTGCATCACTGTGATCAAAAGTGGTTGCTACAACTGACTGCAACTGGTTGCCAACAGCAAAAAATATTCTCTGTGATAGAGCCATCAACAGCCTAATATCAGTCAGCTAAGACACTCTTATGCACAGCAATGAAGCACAACTGTGCTGTATGCAATATATAATGGTGTTAGGCTAACTCTTCATGCAATCTGCCTCTTTAACACCTCTAAAAAAAATGGTGTCAGTATTGAAATAAAGCCTGATCTTGGAACATACAGGATAGAAAGGATTAAAGTTTGAACCTTATATCAGGACTGTGTTGCTATTTTATCTTTATATCTCCAAATCAAAAGTTTGTCACGTAGTCACAACATGCCATCCTTAGCATTTTAAAGATAGCTTAAAAATCTAGAGGCACTAAAGTTAGAGTAACAGAAGTAATGTAGAGACAAAGCTGTAGAACATCACCCAAAAACAGAAATACAGCTGCAAGTTTTCATGATTGACTGGTTGTTTTTTTGATTAATCATTTAGAATACAAATGTGCCAAAACTAAAGCAAAAATTTGTATTACAACATTCTAGATGACCAGGAGGACATACTGCAACATGTCTTTGATTCTCTGATAATCAAAAAAAATTTAATTTATTTTAAAATCAAGCATATCATAGAAGTATTTTTTAAATGCTCAAGTTATTTATTAAATAGATACAAATAGGAAATCTATATCGATTAATCAACTCATCAATCATAGTAAAATTCATAGTAAAAACAAATATCTAACAATTTAGTGAATATTACAGAAGAGAAATAATATATGTTGCTTATGTTGCTGTTTAATGCAGTAATGGGCTCACATGGGAAGAGAAATTGAATTTGTATGGAGTATCTGTATAAGTAACATTGTCAAGGTTGCTCTGTCTTTCTCTCTCATGTCAGATCCTAATCCACAGCAACCCTTAGGTGAGCTGAGTCTCAGAAAGTGGATTCACTATCAGCACGTGTTCTCCATGATCCCTGTCTGCAAATCTTTGCCCTTTTCCTTGAAATTTCCCATGAAATGAACATTCTAAACTTCATTTACTCTGAAGTTTTGTGCATTTATAGCACATTATAAAGATGCTTTCTCTTTAATATGGAATATATGGGATCATAACTGCCTTCTAAGCATATGGTTAGGTAGATGAGGGCACCTTCTGAACATATCTGTGAGATTGGTTACAGCTGATGATAGCCAGTCAGTGAGCTGGTAACATCTGAACAGAGTATTGCTCCAAAATGAAAACTCATCCAAATGACACTGCATATTCTTAGGCTCCAAGAATACACCTGCCGAATATGAAGAAAATCAAATGAATGGTTGTAAAGGTAGGGAAAGAATATGCACACACATACTGTGATTCAATTCAATTCAATTCAATTCAGTTTTATTTATGTAGCACCAAATCACAACAACAGTCACCTACAAACAGACCCTACAATAATACAGAGAAAACCCAACAGTCAAAACACCCCCCCCCCCCCCCATGAGGAAGGTGACAGTGGGAAGGAAAACTCCCTTTTATCAGGAAGAAACCTCCAGCAGAACCAGGCTCAGGAAGTGGCAGTCATCTGCTGTGACTGGTTTGGGGTGAGGGGAGGGAGACAGGACAAAAGACACATTATGGAAGAGCACCAGAGATTAATAATAGCTAATGATTAAATGCAGAGTAGTGTATGAACACATAGAGAATGAGAAGAGGTGACTGAAAAAGAAATACTCAGTGCATCATGGGAAGCCCCCAGCAGCCTATTGCAGTGTAACTAAAGGGAGGGCTCAGGATAACAAGCGTGATCAAAAAGGAAAGTTTCTTAAAAGTAGAGAAAATGTCTGTCTACCAAATCCAAACTGGCAGCTGGTTCCACAGAAGAGGGGAAAACTCTGAAAACTCTGCCCCTGTTCTACTCTTAAGTATCCTAGGAACCACAAGTAAGCCAGCAGTCTGAGAGTGAAGTGCTTTATTGGGATGATACAGTACTATGGGATCTTTACAATGGGGCCTGATTATTCAAGATACTTAATAAAAGAGAAACACGCACATCCAAAAAATTAACCAGGGTGCTGGATCCAAGCAAAACTCAATGAAAAAGGAGGAGGTACGCACACCAAAAAGCTTCTTGAGAATTATTAATCCATCAGTATATAAAAGAAGTAATGCCATTCTTTAGACTTAACAAGGTAATGCTACAACGCCTGTTTATTTTGTACTTTTATTTATTTGTATTTTTCTTCCTCTCATTCTTACATTGTGACGAGGACTGTCGTAACGGTGTATTCTTAGATGTTTTCAGGTATGCTACACTGATGTGAGGTTTTAAATGTTCTTTGTCCTATTTTTTTCTCGGACATTGAATGGCACCTGTCACTCAATTTCTTGGTGAGGGGTGGGTATTTAAACAGGTGTGTAGCATTACCTTGTTAAGTCTGAAGAAGGTCATTCCAGCCCGAAACGTTACTTCTTTTATATAGTGATGGATTAAAAATTCAATTCAAGACCTTGTATGTGAGATTCCTTAATTTATTAGAGGGAACAATCTGGGAGCACATCAGCTAGTCTGCTAATTTGCCATCTAGAGGAAACAGCCAATAGATCTCAGGATCATGAGAGTCACTCACATCAAAATAAAACATTTTTTGATTTAATAATGAATTGTGCATTAAAATATGCGTTAGTAAATTCATTGACAAATTACTTTGATTTATTTTATTTATTTAGACATTAATAAAATAATTTATTATTTGATAATTTAATGAACACAAAGATGACTTATAAATAAATATTTCTAAACCTCCCTGAGACCATGCCCAACGCTGAAAGAGATTGGATCGTTTTACCCACGCCCACACTCACACTGACAGAAGAGAGAGAGTAACAAGAGGGAGAAAAAGAGACATGAAAGGTCTGCACCTGGAGGAGAATGACATCACAGTTTCCTGTTTATTTTTGTTTTCTTTTAGTTAGCGTTGTGAGTGTTAATTCAAAACGTTTTTCTCACATATCATTTTAGTCTACTTTCAGTTAAGCATAATAATTACTGTTTGGAAAAACAGCCTCGTGGCAAACAGTTAGCAGTCAGTGATGCTATTTACCTCTAAAAAATTATATCATCCCTCAATTTCAAACCATTTAAAATTTTAAATTAGTCTTGCCTCCTAACCAGCCTCATAGCTCACATACTCCTGAGTCAACTGGAGGATTTCTGTGTAATTGTGTCAGGAAGAGGTCAACTTTCATCTACTCCCTCATTCCTTCCTGGATATTCTGCAGGTAAATAGGACACTGAGCCATATTGATTTTCCACCAATGAAATGAATTTGGCTCTGTGTATTTGAGGATCTCTGTCAAATCTGCAGCATCCTCTTAAAAACTGTAGGTCATTGGGACATTGGCATCTTAACTTGTGTTTACGTTGTTCTAATTTGAGCAACCAAAAGCAAAAGCTCAGGGAAATAACAGTCGAACAAAACAAAAAACACCCTGGATGGAAATTTTGGTTTGCTTGTTTGTGTCAGGTTTGATATTATCACAGTTCTTATCAATAAGTGTTTGTCAGAGTGTATGTCTACTTTGGCTTTTAAATGAACAGAACACAAAATATGTAGTTATATTTCAGTATTATTATCTTTGTTTTAAGCAGTCTCATCTGCTTGTTTAACTCCCAGTCTGTTCTCATTCCTATAGCACTGAATACTGCCATGTATATGCCAAATACTGTGTTTCATAGTTGCAACCTACAGCTATACCACCCTGAGCATGCCTGCTCTTGTCTCATCTCAGAAGCTAAGCGGGGCTGGGCCTGGTTGGTATATGGATGGAAGCTCACCTGGGAACACCAGGTGCTGTAGCTTGTGTTGGAAAACAAGTTAGTTGATGTGTGTGTGAATGAGACTTGTTAAAATTGAGTACAAAGGCACTGTATAAGTACCTTTCCATTTAGTTATTCATAGGAGTTGCAGTTAAGAGCTTTTAGAACAGATTAAATAACCTCAGTGTTTATTGATCCTCTCTTGTGAATCAACTTACTGTATTTCAAACTTCTCCCAAGTTTGTTTTATTCTGAGCACAAGGTTGTTTATTTTTGCCTCACAGTTATGGAGCCTGTTTTCCATTACATCACATCCTGGATCAGCTGGGTGACCCAGGACTGGCTAATCTTCCTGATTTCAGTTTAGTTTATTTAATTCCTCATAGACACAAGAGAATGACATTAACTATGCACATTTTCCCTAATGGTTACCAGATCAGTCTCTAGGCCTGCATGACTGGGGTTTTAGCAATCAATTTCACAGTGAATGTGAGCAACTTCCAGCAACTACTCGCCAACATGTCAGGACATACGCCTTTCTCCCTAGCAACCAGTGGTTGGCAGGTAATCACCAACAGGTCTTTAGGCCTGTGTGACTCGAGCCTGGGCTTTGAGTGCATTCACAAAAAAGTGGCATTGATACCTTATGATCTACTACCAGCAGACTGCCACAGTTTATGAAGATGATCTATAATATTAGCTATGGTAAATGGACTAGCTCTTATATAGCGCTTTTCTACTCAGTATGAGCACTCAAAGCGCTATTACAACATGTTTACATTCACCCATGCACTCCCATTCATACAAGCACTTCCATGTTTGCTAAGCGCTTTTTTAATTGACTATCATTCACACACATTCATACTCCGACGGGACGGTCGGAGAGCAACTTGGGGTTAAGTATCTTGCCCAAGGATACATTGGCATGTAGCCTGGAGTAGCCAGGAATCGAACCTGCTGACCTTCTGATCAGTAGGTGACCTGCTCTACCTACTGAGCTACAGCCACCCCACCCTATGAAATGGTTACCCACGCAATTCAAAGTAGGAGTGTATGTGAGTGGTAGAGTGCTGTACATTATGTAAGCTACATCCTAATATTGAACACTGTATGGATGTGTATGTGCTTTAAGTGCTTTGAATGGAAAATGAATATATTAATTACATTAATAAAATTTACACTACTAAAAACAATTAAATGAACACTGAAAACAAATCAAAGCTCAATGGGTAAGAAAAAAAAAGCATGCCTGATATCTATGGAATGGGTAATGCATTAGGAATGAAATGATTATCATCGTTTGATGGAAATGAAAAACTATCAACCTACAGAGGGCTGAATTCAAAGATACCCGAAAGATCAAAGTGAAAATATGAAAAAATTGCAGCAACTCAAAATGGTACTCAGTAGTTTGATATGGTTTGTATGGTCCCCCAGGACCCCATCTGAGACAACAGATGGGGTCCTGGGGGATCTTTCCTCCCAGATCTGGACCAGGGCATCACTGAGCACTTGGACAGTCTGAGGTGCAACCTCATGATGTCAGATGGACCAAAACATAATGTCCCAGACACCTGGATTTAGGTCAGGTCAGCATGGGGGCCGGTCAATGTATCAATTCCTTCATCTTCCAGGAACTGGCTGTATGCTTTCACCACATGAGGCTGGGCACTGTCGTGCAACCAGTAGGAACCCACTGCATCAAGTTCTGATAACTTTAGATTCTGACAAACCTGAAGTTACCTCACTAAGACCCTAATCCTGCTTTGTAGAGCAGGCCTCTGCTCCAGAATAGTTATTACTTTTTTCCTTTTTTTACAGCTGAGTCAACCATACCAGGAGATCCTCCAAAGAATCAGAAGATCTGGATATCTTTTACCCATTTGTATTTGCTGCTGCAAATTATTTGTATACATATAGAATTTCTGGAAGTCATGTTCCAGTTCCAGATTTTAAAAAAGAAATATATGTCTACAGAAACATATTTGTTGTTTCCAGTTAGTAGCTAAGAACCATTCTAGGGGTGACACTGTTGCTCTCCTTTACAGTGACCTACTTTATCTGTTTCAACAGAGAATCACAGTCATTAACTGAGAGTAAATGAAGCACAAAAGTCATCTAACACACGTGTTGTTAGACCTTCAGGTGAAATGAGGCTTGCTCTGTAAGAAAGGGAAAATAAATTATTAGTTAAATTTTTCATAAATTTAAATCAATGAATATGGAGATTGATACTCTGGTTCATATTCAGGCAACATGTACATAATGAATGTGCTTATTTGTATCTTTGTGACAGCACATGTCAGGTCTAAACAGCTACAGGTGACGCAAAATCTGGATTTACCTCCCAGGATCATTATCCTCTGATATGACAAGCAGTGGCTATTTCCGCAGCATTAATCACATCAGAGAAATCGCTGTTCTCTAGGAGATTAATTTCAAAAATGGACTTTACTGGTTGTATTGTGCTCTTAATATTCCAAATGGAAAAAGAAAAGGTGTACATGAATTCAGTGAGTGAATTGTGCTTATTTTTATCTCACCATCAGTCTGAAAGCAGCAGTTAAGGTGTTTCTGTGTTCAGGACGAATATGTCCCTTTGTGCTGCTGATGGAGACTGCTTTTAGCTGCACCAGGTGGTCCTTTTATATGGAGAACCAGCTGACATTTGGTAAAGACTGACTCTCTGTTCACCTTTTGAATCAGTGCATTGCTGCAACAGCTGCATGCTGAGGGATCACAAAAAAGTTACAAGAGAAGGATCAGAACCAAAGCCAAGACTATTTAAACATTAGTGCCTACTGTCCGTGCTCTGAAACATGCCTTGGAGAGTTTAGCATGAACGTTTTTTGCTTTTTAATTTGGGTGTTTGAAGTTTTTATTTGGAACAAAGGTCTACCACGTTTTCATAAAATGAAAACGTGGTAGACCTTAACTGAGCCTTACCCAAAACCTTAACCGTAGATGGGTCACCAAGAACCTGGTATATGGTACGAGGTTAAAACCCCAACTCTAAACTAAAAGGGAGCTCAGAGTCGAGCTGCTGTTCCTTTGTATTGGAAGGAACCACTGGAGTGGCTCAGACATGGAATTAAGGTGCGTCCTGGGCACTTCGACTTGATTTTTCTGAGTTTACCCCAACTGTGAGGAGACACCGGGGAGACCCAGAACTCACTGGAGAGATTGTTTATCTTATTTGGCCTGGGGGTGCCTTGGAATCCCTCAGGAGGAACTCCTTTCCATCCTTTGTAATTTTTGTCCCTGCCATCATTCGTGGTCCTTCCCATCTGCGTTTAACCTGCAACACCTGTTCCCAATTAGTCAATCAGTGTCGCCAGTAATGATAGCTCCTGCCTTGCACCTTGCACTGGTCAGATTATTGTCTTCCCCTTCTAATGCTAGGATTCTTCTTGATTTCCTCATCTACAGCTCTGTTTGTGTGTGAACTTTTGGACTTTTTTTTTTTTTTTTGCCTGCTCCTCATGCATGATTGTTTGCTTTCAGTGACTGTCTCTATAACCACTGCCTGAATTAAAGATTTGGAACATTTGGGATTTAAACTGTGCCTCATGTGCCATGTGTTTGGTTAATCTTCCCTGTGGACCATTATGTTTATTTCAGCATAATTATTGTAAGTCCCAAATGTATACTTGGATAAAAGTAATGGTTCCAGATTGTGTACTGTACAAGATTCAAAAGCTGATATGAATTTACAACTGACCTATTGATATGCTTATTATCTTTTTAGCAAGATTTGTCTCTTGAAATCAAATTATGGTCTAATTCGAAACTGCACATATTGCTGCTAGATCCAAAATATACTATTTTTCGATATTATTCCAATGATATAATTGAATATTACATTATCCCTTCAGAAAGCCCTTTGAGCTTAGTGCTTTGTCTCACTTTAGAGGTTAACTCCAATATAGTTGACTTAAAAATGTATAAGAATGGAGTAATTTTGGATCTAATTGAGCTATATGCAGTTTCTAGATCATAATTTAACTGTTTGTTCACTGTCTTTCTAATTTGATACAAATCACTTTTACATTTGTATCAAATTAGATATTTATAAAATATAGTGCTAACCTAAAACTTGATATTGGTACATCTAATAGTTAACTTCAACATTTAACATAACATTAATGATGAACTGTGGGAAGAGAGAACCCACTGGAAAGACTAACACAAAGAAAACATGCGAATTGACCTGATGCCACATGAAATCCACAGCAGGATCCATTGTCTTTTTCCCCCCCACAGTCTGGTGTATTCTGATGCTCACCTCAAAGGAGACACTAGGCAGAAACAGATTTTTTCCCAAATATTAATGGGGATTCACCCTTTTTTTTCTGAATAGCTTCCTAGAGGCTTTTCCAGTGCAGCTTAGCTAATTACTCTTCTTAATGAGCAATAAAGTAAAGCTGCCACTGTGTGAGTTAAGGTTCAGATGTGTCTATCCCACTGCTGAACCCACAGGCACAGCACATCTGGCACAGGTAGTTCCCTCGGCAAGCCTAATGAGCCAAACCATTTTTGTTTAATAACTGTTTTGTTGCTTTGTTTTCGTGCACTAGATGACTGATTATAGTTTCAAGACAAGCCTTTATGGCTTTCCAGCTTGACAGGAATAAAAACAAGCACACTACTCAGTAACTCTACTTAAAATCTTTGAATTTTATTGTGACACAAAAAAATCTCAAGGTCAAAAAAAAAAAAAAAAAAATCCAAAAAGAGCCACTAACTACCAATTCTGCAAAGGCAAAAAATATTACACTTAGTCAGTATCATACCTTTATGGCGATGACCAGATCTTTTCTTTCTTTCTTTTTTTTTTTTGCTTCATGTAAAGTGCTTTGAGTAACAGTGTTGTTCACTCTTAAGATACACACAGGCCAGCCTACCCTACTAGATGCATTTACATACTTGCTGTTCAAGTGATGCTTTTCGTATAGTTTTGTATTGTTTAGTTGCAAGAATAATGTACAATTAGAATCCGACAACACACTATTTGAGAAACACTATATATTCAGTTCAGGTCAATTCAATTTTATAAAGTGCCAAATCACACCAAACAGTCGTCTCAAGGCATTTTGTATTGTAAAGTAAAAACCCTACAATAATTACAGAGAAAACCCCAACAGTCAAAATGACCCCCAATGAGCAAGCACTTGGTGAGAGCATGAAGGAAAAACTCACTTTTAACAGGACGAAACCTCCAGCAGAACCAGGCTCAGGGAGGGGCAGTCATCTGCTGCGACTGGTTGGGGGTGAGGGGATGGAGACAGAACAAAACACAGGCTGTAGAAGAGAGCCAGAGATTGAGCCTGGTTCTGCTCGAGGTTTCTTCCTTCCCACTTCCCACTATCACCAAGCGCTTGCTCATATGGGGTTGTCTGGTTATCTCTGTATTATTGTAGGGTCTTTATCGAAAGTGCCCTGAGACAATTGTTGTTGTGATTTGGTGCTATATAAAATTGAATAAAACTGAATAGTATCAGGACTTTACAGTCAATAATTTTAAAGAAGTTGATTGTTTTATTCTCTCAACAGCTATCAGTGTCCCTGTGGATTAAAACAGCATCAGTGGAGCTTAGTTTATATGATGCAAATGAACACAAGGGGGAAAAAAAGGATCATGTAGATTTGTCATTTTAAAAAACATAGTATGCAGATGATATGCCTGATGTACTATGCTTTTTGAATCATTCATATCATAAAACATGATAGTAGGAAACTGCTTTGTTTTAGCTTCCAAAATATTTTGTTTAGATACCATATTTTGGTTGGTTCTTTACAATTAAAGCAGTGCTCAGTGATGTGACAGCAAACTAATTATGATTTAAATTCTGCTTTTATGAACTGGTGTTTTTTTTTTGTTTTGTTTTTTTCTACATCCATTCACTTTTTTTCTCTCAGTGTGGGAGTTCTTCTTCTCAGGGAGTGACTGTGACCTTTCTGTTCACATCAGCTGATAGTAACGTGACTGTGCTACTGATCAGTCATGTGACCAGTTTGTGCTTTCTCCTTCCCACATACACTCCAAGGGTACCTGTCTCAACCCAATCATCAAAATCGCCACAGTTCTTTAGACACTACTGTCATGATTTATTTAACAATCCCACTCTCTGTTGCTGCCATATTCTCAATATGTCTGAAAGTTTACCTGGTATCATCAATGACTGACTGATTCCATTTTAAATTGATATTGTGGAAATGAAAGCTTCAGTTCAGTTTTTTAATTGATGGTGTTAATAATAGCAAATTGCTGCTTGATGTCAACAGGTCTACAGTTACTTCTAATGTCTTCATACTAATAACTAGGCAACTAATCACAAGTTGAAAAAACAGACTTGCTCTTTAAAAGTCAGCATTTTTGCAGACTACATTTATTACTTTAGAGGAAATTTATTTTGTGATCTTGCCTCCCCTGCTGGTGTCCTCCATCACAGATGTGATAATGGAAATCTCCTACAAATGGGATTGTTTTGAATAGCCTTTCCAGGCTGTCTCTCCCCTGATGAAACACATTTGTTTCTGCTGCTTTTCCCCCCTCAGATGTCATCACAGGGAAAATGGTCTTTTCACAGCTTCCCCTTGATGTGTCAGAAAGACCAAATCTGCTTTCTGAAAATTTAATTATCACAAATGGTGAACTTGAGGAGCCAGGGCTTGCACAAACAGGGTCATCCTGTTCAGTTACAGAAGGAGATTCCCCCAACCTCAGCACACAGACATCATACTGAAACTGCTCAGTGCATTTACACTGATATCAGGTCTTCCTGGACTCTTTTGTTTCCAAACAATACCTTTATTATTATTAATATTGTAAAATTAATAAACAATAAAACAGAAACAAAAGAAGAATGGACAACAAATGACTCCTTCTATTGAGATAAGGCAGTTCTACTCACCTTTTTAGAAACAGTGCTGTGCTGATAATGTACTCTCTGAACAGGATGTAAATGAATGATAAAAGTCTGATGTGGTGCCCTTTATTAAGCAGGCCTCAGTCATCATTACTAAAACAGGTGTTTGTGGAAGTCTAGTAAGTAAAATAAGTTGATATGCTTTCAAAAATCTTCTTAGCTGTAAATATTGATTTATTTTTATTTAGATAATTTTTAGATTTCTTTTTCAGATTTAGTTCAAGACTGTTCTTCAAAAGATATCATCACGTCAGAGTTTGGATTGCACAGATTTTAAATCCCTATAGGAGTTTAATTGTTGCTTCTACTTTTCTTAGAGCAAACAAATGATTAAGTCATAGTGGGCTATACTTTTTTTAAATACTTTTTTAAAGTATTTTTTCCAGTCATACCAGATTTCAATGATGGGTTTACAGGTAATTAGAATATTACTTAAGACCAATACAATAAAAGGATTTTAATAAATGTTGGCCAACTGAAAAGTATGAACATGAAAAGTATGAGCATGTACAGCACTCAATACTTAGTTGGGGCTCCTTTTGCCTGGATTACTGCAGCAATGCGGCGTGGCATAGAGTTGATCAGTCTGTGGCACTGCTCAGGTGTTATGAGAGCCCAGGTTCCTCTGATAGTGGCCTTCAGCTCTTCTGAATTGCTGGGTCTGGTGTATCGCATCTCCCTCTTCACAAAACCTCATAGATTTTCTATGGGGTTAAGGTCAGGCGAGTTTGCTGGCCAGTTAACAACAGGGATAACATGGTCCTTAAAGCAGGTACTGGTAGCTTTGGCACTGTGTGCAGGTGCCAAGTCCTGTTGGAAAATGAAATCTGCATCTCCATAAAGTTGGTCAGCAGCAGGAAGCATGAAGTGCTCTAAAACTTCCTGGTAGACGGCTGCGTTGACCTTGGACCTCAGAAAACACAGCAGACCAACACCAGCAGATGACATGGCACCCCAAACCATCACTGACTGTGGAAACTTTACACTGGACCTCAGCCAGCGTGGATTCTGTGCCTCTCCTCTCTTCCTCCAGACTCTGGAACCTCGATTTCCAAAGGAAATGCAAAATTGACTTTGATCAGAGAACATAACTTTGGAGCACTCAGCAGCAGTCCAGTCCTTTTTGTCTTTAGCCCAGCGACACTTCTGATGCTGTCTCTTGTTCAAGAGTGTCTTGACACAAAGACTGTGACAGCTGAAACCCATGTCTGCAAATGTCTGTGCTGGTGGTTCTTGAAGCACTGACTCCAGCTGCAGTCCACTCTTTGTGGATCTCCCCACATTTTTGAATGGGTTTTGTTTCACAGTCCTCTCCAGGGTGCAGTTATCTCTATTGCTTGGACACTTTTTTCTACCATATCTTTTCCTTCCCTTCGCCTGTCTATTAATGTGCTTGGACACAGAGCTCTGTGAACAGCCAGCCTCTTTAGCAATGACCTTTTGTGTCTTGCCTTCCTTGTGCAAGTGTCAAAGGTCGTCTTTTGGACAACTGTCAAGTCAGCAGTCTTCCCCATGATTGTGTAGCCTACAGAACTAGACTGAGAGACAATTTAAAGGCCTTTGCAGGTGTTTTGAGTTAATTAGCTGATTAGAGTGTGGCACCAGGTTTCTTCAATATTGAACCTTTTCAAAATATTCTAATTTTCTGAGATACTGAATTTGGGGTTTTCATTAGTTGTCAGTTATAATCATCAAAATTAAAAGAAATAAACATTTGAAATATATCAGTCTGTGTGTAATGAATGAATATAATATACAAGTTTCACTTTTTGGATCAGCTTTTTCATTATATTCTAATTTTATGACCAGCACCTGTATAAGTCAAGGGATGAACCAGTGTTGTGTCTACATATAACAGATGACTTAGCAAAGAACTAATTTAAAATTGTATCTTCAAGCACTTTTTTACTAGCAGCCTGTTGCAACAGCACTTATTTCATTGAACAGTATCTGAAACTCATATTCTTAAGAAATAGAAAAAAAAAATCAAGCAAAGACCTGACATAGGACCTGAAAGATGCATCTGGCCCTTCATTTGATCCATCAACTGTGTGCTAAAGCCTCATTAGAAATGCTCTCAGTGGAAGGGTGGCTGTCAAGAAGTCATTCTTAAGGAATGGAAACAGGGAGAAAAGGTGGGGGTATGCCACATAACACAAGAACTGGACTGAAAATCAAGAACTGGTCTCATGGAGTGATGAACCAAATGTAACAATTTTGGTTTAAATCATTGGCAGTATGTACGGAGGACGTTAGGGGAGAGGTACAATAGTGAGTGTTTATAGCCATCTGTAAAACACAGTGAGGGCTCTGTCATGATTTGAAGCTGCTTCTCAGCCAGTACTGTTGGAGATCTTCCCAAAATTTATGTAATTATGGACACAGAAAAATATTGTTAGATTTTGATCCACCATGCAATCAATCCAGAAAGCATCTGACAACAGTTTCATTTTTCAGCATGACAGTGATCCAGAACACACTGACACTGCAGTAAAAGCATACCTGGACAAAAAAAAAAAAAAAACACACCATGGAATACTATCAGTCATGGGTTGGCCTCCTCAGAGCTCAGAACTCAACATTATTGAAGCACTGTTGGATCATCTTGACAGAGAGCAGAACAAAAAGCAGCCAACACCCAGAGAAGAGGCCAGGAGAACTATTCCTGAAGGCTACTTAAAGAAATTACAAGAAAGCTTGCCAATGAAAGTGAAAGGTAGTGTTACCAAATATTTACTTTCAAGCTCATTAGAATTGAACAAACTCTGCGTTTGCCTTACATATTCACTTATTTCCCATTTTCCTAGCAAAATACAGAGAATGAGTGGCTCGGTACTGTGAGGTTTTAATACACCATTCAACTCCATCTAGAATGTGTCTGATTAATAACAGCTTCCTTTATTAGCATGACAATGATCCCAAACACACTGTAAATTCAGTAAAAACCTACACAGATATATATTTAAACACACACACACACACACACACACACATAGCAGAAAACTATCAGTGATGGAGTGGTCTCCCCAGAGCCCGGACAGAGATTGGAACAAAAGACAGCCAACATTCAAAGAAAGAGCTTTATTTGTCACATACATTTACATGCAGTGAAATTCAACTAAAGAACTAAAGAACTAAAAGAACTAAAGAACTTTTGCTGAAGACTATTCAAAGAAACTGCAAGAAAGAGTCCAGCCTTTGTTGAAGAATAAAAGGTGGTCATACCAAATATTGACATTCAAGTTCATCAGAATTGTACAAACCCTGTTTTTGCCTCACATACCAGGTACATTTGCAAAATTTTTCATTTGCCAAATGTAATTTGTTGAAGAGTAAAATATTTTAGACCTCAACTGTACAGCTTTTTTTCCACATGTATTTTAATCAACCATCATCAAAAGTATAACAGGTAAGCAAAAGTGGGCAGAATGTGATTTTGCACTGTCATGCCCAAATGAGGTCTTCTTTACAAAAATGAAAAAGTCCCACATGAATAGCAGTATGTTTCTCCAAACAGTGTGTGACAGATAGTGATGGATGTCTGCAGAATAAGGCCTGTTGTTTGTGCAGGTATTATGCAACTGTGGTGTTTGCAACAGTTGAATCTATGTGAGCATCTAACCTTTCTGTGGCTAATGTCACTGAACATAACTCAGACTGGGTTCCCTCAAGGTTAATAGTGAACGTGATCTGGACTCACCATTCATTTCCAGCAATTTACCATCCTATCTCTGCAATGTGGCATGGGAAGAGCTGTAACGGGGGAATGTGCACTGAACAGGATGTCAGTGCAGTAAAAAAAATTATACTCAGTAATGTGGATTTACTCGTAACAATCACACTGGAATAATTTGATTACCATGACACTGATGGAACTAACTGGCAGCCTCCATGAAACTGTCACTGACCTTGCAATCAAGAATCTAACTAAAATTGGATCTCTTCCTCTGGTGGAGCCATAAATGGCATAGCTATAAATGGCAATAATTTACCCAACAGCTATTAACATCTAAATGTGATGCAGTTAGTGCCATGCCAGAGCTATGTGTCTCACTGTGAACATCAAGGCCTGAGTGGTAATGCAGAGCTATGTTTGCAGCAAATAAGCAAAAAAACAAAAACAAACACTACTAATTAGAAGTAAATAATTTATTCTGTCAAATATAAAAGCTCATAGTTCCATGGTCAAGACCATGACTTGACAACAGAACTGCCAACAGTCACTGTATACCTAAAATCTGCCAGTGGGTAAAATTTTCCCAGTCTTAGGCCTCGATTAAATGTTTTGCATCTGCAGTTCCAAGTGAAGTAACTTTTGTCATCATACACTGATTATGAGGGTCCATGCGCATCCATGTGCCTGCCAATTTTTTTTTTTACTCTTTAGTTCTATCCATAGAGACTTTACATTACAGTTTTAGAAAAATTTCCACAATTGAAATTTTATTTGTAACAAGCAAAAATTTTACCAAGATAATTGCACAATACCTGGCAGATGTGTCTAGTAAGTAGCAAATCATATGGATGTTAAATAAATTATGCATTTTCTGTCATATTGAGTTATATGTTTGTTCCATCTCGTGACGCCATCGTCCTGCTGGGAGACTTCAACGCTCATGTGGGCATGACCTGGAGGGCGTGATTGGAACCTGAATGGTGTTTTGTTATTTTGTTATTGGACTTCTGTGCAAACTACGGTTTGTCCATAATGAACACCATGTTCAAACATAAAGATGTCATAAGTGCACGTGGCACCAGGACACCCTAGGTCGCAGGTTGATGATTGATTTTGTAATCGTATCATCAGATCTGCAGCCGTATGTTCTGGACACTCGAGTGAAGAGAGGAGCTGAGCTGTCAACCGATCACCACCTGGTGGTGAGTTGGATCAGGTGGTGGGGGAGGATGCTGGACAGACCGGGCACACCTACACGTGTCGTTAGGGTGCACTGGGAACGACTGGCAGACGCCCCAGTCCGCGAGATCTTCAACTCCCACCTCTGGCAGAATTTTAACAGCATTCCGAGGGAGACTGAGGACACTGAGTCCGAATTGACCATGTTCCACACCTCCAATGTTGAGGCTGCTGCTCAGAGCTGTGGCTGCAAGGTGGTTGGTGCCTGTCATGGTGGTAACCCACAAACCAGATGGTGGTCACCGGAGGAGAAGAGAGCCATCAAGCTGAAGGAGGAGTCTTATCGGGCCTGGTTAGCCTGTGGGACTCTGGAGGCAGCTGACGGGTACCGGCAGGCCAAGAAGAATGCAGCTCAGGTGGTGGCCTAAGCAAAAACTCAGGTGTGGGAGGAGTTGAGTGAGGCCATGGAAAAAGACTTTTGGATGGCCTCGAAGCGATTCTGGCAAAACATCAGGTGACTCAGGAGAGGAAAATGGTGCTCTACTCCCATGGTGTATAGTGAGTAGAGCACCACTATAGAGCACAACTGAGGCTATAGTTGGGTGGTGGCAGGAATACTTTGAGGACCTCCTTAATCCCACTGACATGCCTTCTGTAGCAGAAGCAGAGTCTGGGGACAAGGGAGATGACTCGCCTATCACTGGGGGGGTGAGGTCACTGAGGTGGTTAAACAACTCCTTGGTGGCAGGGCCCCTGGGATAGATGAGATTTGTACTGAGTTCCTGAAGGCTTTGGATGTTGTTGGACTGTCTTGGTTGACACACCTCTGCAACATCACATGGAGATCTGGGGCAGTGCCACTGGATTAACAGACCGGGGTGGTGGTCCCCATCTTTAAGAAAAGGGACCGGAGGGTGTGCTTCAACTATCAAGGGATCACACTCCTCAGCCTCCCTGGTAAGGTCTATGCCAGGGTGCTGGAGAGGAGGGAGGTCACGAAATGCTGGTTCAGGTCTTTATCCTCTCGAGGATATTTGAGTGTGTGTGGGAGTTTTGTGGACTTTGAGAAAACTTTCAAGTGAGTCCTTCGGGGTATTCTGCTTGTGTGTGTGTGTTTGGGTGGGTGGGTGGGGGCTGTTGGAGTATGGGGTGTCTGGCCCGTTGTCGCAGGCATGTTGTTGTTGCAGGCATTCAGAAAATGCATAATTACCACCTCTAAGTCTTAGGGCACGGACCTCATCCAGAAAAGGGTGGAGTCCCCAGTCCGGCTCAGGGATGAGTTGTGGAGTTTGGACAAGGAGTTTAAGTATCTTGAGTTCTTGTTCACAAGGGGAGAATGGTAAATGGACTAGCTCTTATATAGCGCTTTTCTACTCAATCAGAGCACTCAAAGCGCTTACACAACACGTTTTACATTTACCCATAGACTCACATTCATACAAGCACTTCCATGTTTCTACTAAGCTAAGTGCTTTTAATTAACTAACATTCACACATATTCATACTCCGACAGGACAGTCGGAGAGCAACTTGGGGTTAAGTATCTTGCCCAAGGATACATTGGCATGTAGCCTGGAGTAGCCAGGAATCGAACCGCTGACCTTCCGATCAGTAGGTGACCTGCTCTACCTACTGAGCTACAGCCAGAGGGATCCGGAGATTTACAGACAGATTGGGGCTGCGTATACAGTGATGCAGATGCTGCACCAGTCTGTCATGGTGAAGTAGGAGCTGAGCGTGAAAGCAAACCTGTCAATTTACTGGTTGATCTACATCCCCACCCTCAACTATGGTCACCAGCTTTGGGTAGTGACCAAAAGCAATATGGATAACCACACCCTGGAGAGGACTGTGAAACAAAACCCATTCAAAAATGTGGGGGAGATTCACAAAGAGTGGACTGCAGCTGGGGTCAGTGCTTCAAGGACCACCATGCACAGACGTACGCAAGACATGGGTTTCAGCTGTCACAGTCCTTCTGTAAAGCTGCTCTTGAACAAAAGACAGCGTCAGAAACGTCTCACCGGGGCTAAAAACAAAAAGGACTGCACTGCTGCTGAGTGCTCCAAAGTTATTTTAGATTCAACTCATTGTCATTGTGCACACAATGCACACAACAAAATGATCGTTCCAGATCACTCATCCAGAGATGAGCATCTGCAGCCATGCAGCCAGAGACCGGCGCTACCGTTAGTGCTTTAAGCGTCTTGCCCAAGGACATAACGCAGTGCAGGGACAGGGGCTCGAACCGGCAGCCCTCCGGCTGCAAGGCGAGCACCTATGTTCTCTATTGAAAGTAAATTTTGCATTTCCTTTGTAAATCAAGGTCCCAGAGTCTGGAGGAAGAGAGGAGAGGCACAGAATCCACGTTGCTTGAGGTCCAGTGTAAAGTTTCCACAGTCACTGATGGTTTGGGGTGACATGTCATCTGCTGGTGTTGGTCTGCTGTGTTTTCCGAGGTCCAAGGTCAACGCAGCTGTCTACCAGGAAGTTTTAGAGCACTTCATGCTTCCTGCTGCTGACCAACTTTATGGAGATGCAGATTTCATTTTCCAACAGGACTTGGCACCTGCACACAGTGAAAAAGTGAACAGTACCTGCTTTAAGGACCATGTTATCCCTGTTGTTAATTGGCCAGCAAACACCCCTGACCTTAATTCAATAGAAAATCTATGGGGTATTGTGAAGAGGGAGATGCTATACGCCAGACCCAACAACTCAGAAGAGCTGAAGGCCACTATCAGAGCAACACCTGACCAGTGCCACAGACTGATCGACTCCATGCCAGGCCGCATTGTTGCAGTAATCCAGGTAAAAGGAGTCCCAAATAAGTACTGAGTGCTGTAGATGCTCACACTTTTCATGTTCATACTTTTCAGTTGGCCAACATTTCTAAAAATCCTTTTTTTGTATTGGTCTTAAGTAATATTCTAATTTTCTGAGATACGGAATTTGGGATTTTCATTAGTTGTCATTTATAATCATCAAAATTAAAAGAAACAAACATTTGAAATATATCAGTCTGTGTGTAATGAATGAATATAATATACAAGTTTCACTTTTTTGAATGGAATTACTGAAATAAATCTACTTTTTCATGATATTCTAATTTTATGGCCGGCACCTGTACTTTCATTCCAAGAAGAGCAACAATCCAACAGTAACGTTGGCCAGAAAGGGTTTTTTTTCTTTCATTTTAGACAAAGTGTGGCTTTAACAAGGCAAGGCATCAGATAAGAAAGTGCTGCTGAGGGTTATCAGTTCTTCCTGAGAACACTAGTCTTGTGATAGTGACAGTGTTGAAGGAGAAATGGAGGCACTGCATCTACTGTCTGGCTCTCAGCCACCAGCTCACAGCTCTGGAGTGCAGTAAAAGAGAGTTATAACGTTATTGAAGACCTACACTCATGTGCTTCATTGACTCTCACCTCCAACACTGTTATAAAAGTCACTTCCCCTGAGGTAAATCACTAAGCACCAGGGTGCAGAAGTGAACTAAACTTGTAAATGAATGTCACTTTTACAGGAGAACATCAGTATATCAACCCCAGGAAATAAGATGTCAAAACACAAACAAGCAGTTAGGACATAAAAATGACTGATAAACCAACACAAATGAATGTGTATTAAACAGGAACAGAACTTTGTGGAATTTTCTAAGCTATAACAATGTGAATTTAATGAGTTTATTATGGTAATAAGTTGATATTGATCTCACTGGTAGATCTTGATCTAACAAGATCATTTGTTCCAGTGATATATATAAGTTTTGTTCCTACACAGTATTAGCTTCTTTCCACAAAATGCAATCTTCTTTTCACCCAATATAGTTCAGGGCTTGCTTGGCTTGATAAAAAGAGATAAAATGGAATCAAACACAAATTCTCTTCCAACTTCATTTAAAATAGAGCAGTAATGTAAAGTTCTCTCTTTTTAGCAACAAATTCAGTGATGGAGCTGGACTCATTGTAGTAGATCTACTACAGTGGCGCAATGTGGCAGTGGCTAGTTTCACTGCAAATGCTGCCTCACAGCAAGAAAACAACTTTCAGTAGATGTGAATGAGTGCCTGCCTAGAGTTCTGATTGAATGTAATGCATCTCTCACCCAGCATCAGCTGGAATAGGCTTGAGCTTCTCATTTGCAACCCTCTAAAAGATTAAGCTGCTATAGCTACTGAAATTTTTAATTGTTCATTTAAAAGAGTTTGGTGGCTGTGACTCAGGTGGTAGAGTGGGTTGTCTACCAATTAGAAGGTCATTGGATTGATCCCTGACTCCTCCAGTCTGTATGTTGAAGTATCCTTGGGCAAGATACTGAACCCCCATTGGCCCTGATGCATCTATTGGAGTGTGTGTGCATGTGTGTGAGTGAGTGAATAAAACAAAGTACTTAGGCATAGATAAAAGCACTGTATGAACGTGTGTGTGACTTGGTGGCCAGTCCTTTTCTATTTTAAGAAACCCATTATTATTAATGACATCTTCAGTTGTTATATGAATTGTAGTTATCATACATTTGCACGTGCAAATTGTTTTACAATAAAAAGAGTGGGAAAATAATACTTGCTTGTCAGAGACAAACATTGTGTTACATAGTGTGATCAATGGTCATTCTCAGGCTCCTCTGGCTTTTTATTAGCAATATCCATGCACAAGATGTCTTTAATCTAAGTTTATAAGAACTCACAGTGTGCACTGCAGCCAATGGATTCAAATACCTGGACATCAAATATCTGAACACTCACTCAGAGGCCAATTAAGACTTCAGTGTGGACATAAGCTTTGGGTCAGGGCCCTATTCCAGGAAGCAGGTTTGGCTAACAACACTAAGTTTTTTAACCCTGAGATGAGGAAACCTCTGGGTTTTCTGTTCTAGAAAGACAGTTAACATCAGCTCTGATTTAGTTATTGGGGGTGAGAATCTGCTCACTGTCAGGTTTTCTTCAACAAACTTTTTGACTCCTCCCCTCCTGCTGCACCTGAACCAGCTGACTGACACAGATTCGTTTCCTCCTTCATTAAGTTGCTATCAGAGCACAAAGGAGAACAACTTAATTGGCAGAAGATTAGATTTTTACAAATACTGAAATCCCAGTTAGATGTTAGTTTATTAATTTGTGTACTTGTGTACTAAAATACCTGGGTCTGAGAACTGAAGAAGCCTTTCATATGAGAGGTGAAATGTCTTCATGAAACAAAAAGAAGTCCAGTTGCCTTTTTTTCAAGCTCCAGAGACCATTATGACCTTGATGACTGAGAGCTTACACAGACAATTTGTGTACTTGTACATTAATTTGTAACATGACTGCTTTTACAGTCATTCACTCATCACTATATAAGGACAGAGACAGTGATCATTAGGAGGAATTGAACATGATTTATTGATAAGAAATACAATTAGCTATTTTGAGATTAGACTCCCAGTGGAGATAGGAATTAGGGCAGAACCCGCCTGGAGTCTAGATGCTGGTGACCCTGGGGGTGGAGACCAAGATGGAGGCTTGAAAGGAGCTTATGTGTGATGAAGGGGAAGTGGTAGGTTACACAAGTGAGTCTGAAAGGGAGAATGACAGATGAGCAGTGATATTTAAAGCACACTGAGTGGAGGCTGATTGGCTCAAGGAAGGTGGGCAGAAAGATGATTGGACTAGAAGTGATAAAGTCAGCACTGATTTTGACAGCGTGGGAAAGTGGAAGTGATGTAAAATAGAGAAGCAGTGCAACACCTGGGAAAGTAGGCAGATGAGTGACTAGATGAACTTATGCCTAAGTTTCATCTCAATGAAATCTAGAGTCTCCATCTTTTCTAAATATCTGACTCTAACTTTTTAAATGCAGCTTGCAGACAGTCTGTACTCTCAACATTTCATGTTGTTCACAGATTGAGATTCAGTCATTAAATGGTGGCAACATTTTGAAAGGCATGGTGTCTGAAATTCAGAGTCTGAATCTCAACATATTTTCCACTGAAAATCACCTAAATCAGTCTCAGTGGGTCGACCCAGAACCGGCCCAGTATCACAGGCTCCATAATAGCTTAGCAAATCATGCCTAGATTGAACTCCACTTGCACGGCAAGATGGATCCAAAATGGATAAGGATCATGGATACTGACGGGATCAGGCCCAGATCAAGTTCGGCTTTGGTCATTTCCCAACGCATCCCATCCAGATCCTTTCATAATTGCTGATACACTGAAATATTTAATATCTATAAAAGCTTAGACATTTGTTACAGTATGTTTGCCCTTACTGAAAAAACTTCACACTTGGAACTTTAAACAAATCTGCTGTAGAGACTTTAGAAAATTCTGCCCATCATTTTTTCAGATAGACAGATAGACAGACAGACAGACAGATAGACAGATAGATAGATAGATAGATAGATAGATAGATAGATAGATAGATAGATAGATAGATAGATAGATAGATAGATAGATAGATAGATAGATAGATCACTTTATTAATCCCAGAGGGAAATTTACATATTGCAGTAGCTCGAGGTACATAAAGGCAACACTGTACAACACTGCTGATAAAAACACACAAAATATATAAAAAGGTAAAAACAGCCATTAAGATTAGACAAATGTCAGTGCTTTGTATGTATAAATGGTGAGTGCGATAGACAATAATAGTGGTATTAAATTTGATAGTGGATATTACTGGACAAGTATAATTATCTAGTACACACTAATGACCCGACGCAGAGAAGAATAGTTGTACAGTGTGATCGCAAGGACCAGCCCATTCGACTCTGATAGGTGACTCCTGGCTGCATGGTATCCATGCAGTGGTGTGCCCTCCGCCATGTTGCGCGGCCACCCCTTTCTGACGAACATGATTATCTTTTGAAGTTCGACATCTTTTCGTGTGGTCCGCCGGATTTCCTCCAGCTTGGGTGACTTGAGAAGAAGAAGAAAGAGCTTTATTTGTCACATACATATACATGCAGTGAGATTCAATCTCTGCATTTAACCCATCACACACATGGAGTATGTAGTACACACAGCACAGCATGGAGCAGGGGGCAGCCAAAGGGCGCCCGGGGAGCAACCTGGGGGGGTGGGCTTGCTCAGGGACCCACTGTGATGCCAGCCTGAGGATTTGAACCAGGGTCCTCTCAATGATGAACCCTCTTCTTCTCCCCTAGGCCACCACTCCAGTAGACTTGATTGGTTTGCTAGCCACCATAGTGTTGACATATGCCTTTACCTGTGTTTCGGTTTCCGGCACGTTACTGTTTTCCAATGGGTTTCTAGAAAGTGTGTCAGCGACAACGAGCTGCTTACCAGGAACATGTTCTGCCGTGACATTGAATCTCATAAGAAGCATAAGTAGTCTCTGGCATCTTAGTGGTATTTTGTCAAGGTCGTATGAGTTAACCAATGGCACCAGTGGCTTGTGGTCGGTTTGTAATCTGACATGGCCCATCCCTTGGATGTAGCGGGCGAAATGTTCACAGGCCCAAACACATGCCAGACACTCCTTTTCGATCTTTGAATACCTCTTCTCCGCATCAGTGAGTGTGCGTGAGCAAAAGCGCTGACCACTGTTGGTTTGTTGGCATCGTAGTAGCAAAGGGCTGGTGCTGCTATGAGCATTGTTTTGGCCTTGTTGAACGCTCGCTCCTGGGGCTTACCCCAAACCCATACAGTCTCTTTCTTGAGCAAGTTAGTCAGTGGATACAGCACTGTGGACAGGCCTGGCAGAAAATTTCCAACATAGTTAACTAGTCCAAGCACTTGCCGCAGCTGCTCCACGTTTGAAGGGCGGGGCATCTTGGCAATAGCGTCCACCTTGCTCTCATCAGGCTTCACACCACCTGCGCTAATGATGTGTTCAAAGAACTGCAGTTCAGTGCCCAAAGTGGCGCTTGGCTCTATTCAGCCTGAGACCAGATGCTTTGACTGCCCGCAAAACCACCTCCAGACGGTGATCATGCTGCTCCTTAGTAGATCCATAAACCAGGATGTCGTCCATCATGACAACGGTCCCCTCCAGATCTTTGAGCAGATTACTCATCAGCCGTTGGAAGATCTCAGGAACTGATGTAATCCTGAATGGCAGGCCTTTGAAGCAAAAACGGCCCATTGGGGTGATGAATGTGGTCAGTCTTTGGCAGCTGGGGTCCAACAGAATTTGCCAGAACCCACTAGAGGCGTCCAGAGTGGAGAAAACCTTGGCTTTGGCCAGCTTAGGTGTTATGTCATCCAGTGTAGGCAAAATGTAACGTTCATGCTTTCACTCCCTTGTTCAAGCGCTTTAAATCTACGCACACTCTGACCTCATCCTTGTTGCGTTTTGGAACAGGCACCATTGGGGCACACCAGTCTGTCGGTTCAGTAACCTCCTCAATAATCCCCAGACTGAGCATGTGCTTCAGCTCGTTCTCAACTTTAGGGAGGAGGGGAAAAGGAACTCTGCGTGGCGTACTGACGCTGTAGGGAATTGCCTCCTCAGTCAGCTCAATTTTAACGGGATCGCAGTTCAGTAGTCCTATTTCCCCAAACACGTCACATGGGATATAATCACTACCGATAGCGTTGACTCGTTTGACCAGTCCCATGCGTTTTGCCACTGTCCTGCCCAATAGGATACCGACAAACTGTCCTTTAATAACTGTAATCCAGTACTGGTATCCCTGACCTTTGTATGAAGTGGTGGCGAGGAACTTGCCCACGCATCTGACCTTCCCACCTGGGCTGTACACTGTTGATCTGGACTTGCTCAGTTTTGGTTTTTGCTGTAGATTGTTGAAGGTAGTTTCTGTCATGACCGTGGTATCTGTGCCAGTGTCAATTTTAAAATCCACCAGGCTGCCATTCACCAGTAGTTCAATGTCCCATTCGGTATCTGAATCTGGCATCTGACATTTGACTTTACCGTTGCTCTTAGGAACAGTTCGCCAATAAAAAACGAATCCTCATCTGAATCCATAACAGCTTCGGCTCTTACTTCCTTTAGCATTTTAGTTTTACACGCAGCCCTCGAAACGTCCCATCATGTTGCACTTTCTGCATCTTTTGTTTCGGGCTGGGCAGTTTTCTTTTTTGTCATGCATCCTATTGCATCTCTGGCAGTTCTGTTTGTTTTCACTGTATTTCTGTGCTTGTGGCTGCCGTGGTTTGTCATAGTTTCTCTTTATGCTGCTGAACCGTTTCTGTCTCACCTCATTCACTGTAGTTTCCACGTGCTCTGCACTTTGCTGCTTCACCTGTTCGCTCTGACGTGCAAGCTGGATGGCTCTCGCCAGAGTCAGGTCCGCCTCTAATTGGAGCCTTTGGGAAATCTCTTTATCTATTATTCCGATGACGATCTGGTCCCGAATCTGTTCGTCCTTCCCCGCACCAAACTCGCAGTGCTGCGTGAGCTCATATAGGCTCCGCACGAAAGCTTCCACTGTCTCTCCGGCCCGCTGACACCTTTTGTGAAAACAGGCGCGGTCATGGATGACGTTTCTTTTCGGAACAAAGTGTTCGTCAAACTTCTGTATCACTAGAGCGAACTCATACTCTGGATGTGGCATGGCCTCTGTTGCAGCGGGAGACACGAAAGAGCCATAAATAGGTTCGGCATCCCTCCCCATAGAGTACATGAGCGAATTTACCTGCACTTCGCCGCTCTCCTTGTTGAGTTTCGACGTGACTCTGAAACGGGAGAATCTCTGCTGCCATATCGGCCACTCCGCCGGCTGCGTAAAATCAAACGGCTCTGGAGGTCCAAACTTTGCCATTGTGCTCTCAAAGTAGGCGTAAAGTCCTTAGTTCTGACACCATGTCATGTTGTGAGGGACGACACAAGAGATCGCAGTCAAGAAGGAGCCTCCATCTTTTATTCCACCATAGCAACGTATAACAACAACAAAACAAAACTCCTTCTTCTTCTCGTCTGACCCTCTTCAGTTCCTAGTGCCCCCAGTGGCCATACAACCAAACTACCGTAACTCTAGATATACAATAGAAACTAATATCATGACAATCACTAACCCTGAAAACGTTGCTATTTTCCTTCTTTGGTCATACCCAAAGTTATAGCAGTACTGTACATTTTAGTTTTTTAGAAATACTTTATAATATGGTATCACCTTTAGAAGGAAACTAGCCAGCTAACTTCTGACTGTTCTAACTCTGTTAAACCTTCTAAATCCTCTTCTTCATGGATGCCTGAATATTAAACTTTATTGTAACACCTGGGAGCACAGCGACACTGATAATTTATTGGAGCTTAAAGAACATGGACCCTTTTTAAAAGAAAAAAACTCTCAGTAGTGTCTTGCTATTTATTCAATTTTTGAAACCAAAGGAACATTTGGACCAGAAATCGCGTAAGACTTGACAAGTCTTAGTTGTATCAGGAATCACACTGGATGGTGAAATGCCACATTTCTCAGATACAATTTTGTTGACACTAACGTTAGCAAGAAAGCTATGGCTAGCCAACAATTTAGCTACACAAGCCACCTCCTTGACAATTCACTGTAGAACAGACATGTTATTAATCGATTTTTTTTAAACTCACTGCTTCAATTAATAAGTACATGACATCAGATCCCTGAAGTGATGAGCAGACTGACATTCATTGCACTAATAACTGACAAAAGGCAAGAATATATATAGGATAGACGAGGACACAGCATCTGGCCCTTTCACGCCTCATTGAGTTGATGGAATACTAATAAAAGCCATATGACAACAGCATACTAAGTGTGCAATTAATATTCTAAAATATTCCTGCGCTGCATGTGGCAAAGACCTGTTCAAGGCTCACTTGCAGGAAAAGTGACAGCGCTGTCACTTCAGTAAAGAGGAGATATCCTTATTAACCTTTTTCCCAGAGCTGTGTCGCAGACAAGCCAGCAGGTTCTCCTGGATGCACAGAGTACACATGGCCACCGTTTGTTGTCCCGACGCCTGACAGCTGTCCTGACAACAGATAAATAATCTCTTCTGGAACCTTTTCTCCTCTGAGCTAAATTGCCAGGACAAGCTAATTGATTGATCTGAAGATGAATCCAAGTCACTCCACAGCTAAAATGAAAATTATTTTCTTTACAACCTGGGTCTAAAGGTGAAGATGTGTTCAAATCAAGGTCAAAAAAGTTTGGAAATGTGTTTTTTTCTTTCTACAACTTTTCTAACCCAGTAGTTACTCTCATTACTCTCAGTGAAGATACTTTCCTTCTAAGTTTGGATACACAAGCTATTTAGAGTAAAGAAAAAGTCATAAATTATGTGTTACTAAATTAAAAGAAGTTTCATCACCTACTTTATGTGAAGTAGAACTCAGTTGGTAATTGATATTTACATCTTAAGAAAGAACAGCTGTGTAAATTATAATAAGCCCACAACAATTTATCTTCTATGAGAATGTGTAACTGTTGTGTCTTTCTGTGGGTTTATGGTGGATGCATCCCCTTTACGTGTATGGTGCAGAAAGGACGGCACACTGATGCAGGACTTCCTCTTACTCTAGTTCCCTCTTTATTTGAGGGCTGGTATAAAAATCAACAGCACACAGTCATCCTCAGCAGTGTGTTATCCAACTGCAACATTCAGGTCTCCAGCTTGGAATTTTGACATCAGAATATTGTTAAAGTCTTCAATTTTAGTTCAAACCAAGTGTGTGATGATCGCATTCTATCTCTCTCCCTGCCCTCCCTATCTCTCCTGCTTGCTGCTTGCTGTGAGAGCGTCTCTTACACACTGTCCGAATAAGAATAAGATTGAGAACAACATGGATCTGGCAAACTGGGCCCTAAACACCATCGATCGAATTTTCTCCACTATGAGATCGGGGAAAGGGGAGCCTGCGTGTCTGAGTGGAACAGACCCAGTTGGATATGTCATCGATTCTTGGAGTTCGTGGAGACCTGTGTGCCTCTCAGCTCTGGAGATCGTTGAAGACGTTGAAGACGTCTACATATTCGGCTACTTGGTAGCGGTATCTCTTCTGTTTGGGCTCGGAGGATACCTGATTTACCGGGAAATTAAGAAAATCTGGGCAGCAGTTCGACATCAGCCGAGGCTGCAGACCCAGGTGGATGGGCTGTGCAGGGCCGTACAAACTCAGACTCAAAGCCTGTTGGACCTGAGCCGTAAAGCGGACGGGTAGTCCAGTTGAGAGTGTGCTCGCAGGGGAGAGGGGTTCGATCTGGAGATAAGGTTCGGTTCTGCACGGTGAGGACGGTAACAGATGAATTTGGAATACTGGATTACTGAATGGGTTCCCCAGTGAGACTGAAGGCTGTTGGAAAAAAAACATGCAGCCTGTTCCAAAACAACATCTGCATTATCAGGAATTCGGCTCCCTAGCTGGCCTTGGGCTGGCAATCATATCTCTCCAGGACAATGTGTGACGGTCGCTCTTCCCCTCAGCCCTCTCTGTGATTTGTGAAGCTGGATCTGGTGTACCACGGCCGCTGATGAACTTCCATCACTATCAGCAAACTGTTTTGGCTAGGAGCTGGCATCTGGCTCCACAATGCCCTGACCCTCTCGTCTCCGTCTCCATCCCCTCCTGCCCCCCTCCTCCCCCACCGTATTGCTATCCTGGCGTACCAAATGACTTTTTTTTAACCTAACTACCCCATGATGTGTGTTTGTTTCCTTTTTCTGGGGACTGATTGTAGTGGCGGCACCAGTGAAAATGGCAGCGGCTGCGGACACCCATCTCCCCTATGTTAGTCTTGTCTGTTCTTCTCTGGATGGTTGTTCCAAACAGAATTTCGTTATATTATGATGGAATGTCGTTATATAATTTGTTGTATAATGATTAATTTCGTTGTGTCTAATGACAATAAAGTTCTATTCTATTCTATTCTATTCTATTCTAATACCTGAGAAATGAGACTTATTTTTTTTTAGACTAACAGTAATAACTAATTAACTTAATGACTTCAATTTTATTCAAACTAAATATTACAATATTGCTCATGTGTAACCACCTTCAGCTTGGAATTACTTCCTTTTGCTTGAGGCACCTACAGTGCAGCGATGAAGAATCCTAACAATGCAGTTGCATTATTTATCCACGAACTAGCCACAACTGTTCACATGTAACATGAGCAGATACATTTTGAAGAAATTCATAATAGAAATTATTTTTTAGCTCTGTTACATGTAAGCACAGGTGATGGCTTGCCTGTTGGACATTGCTGCCTGCATTTCTGACAGTAAAAATGGGTCAAGGGTCAATTGTAGAGTCATTAGCCGGGAGCCACCACTCATCGATGTTTTGCTCCATTGATGCTGGAACATCTCGCGGTGGTGGAGAAATGGACAGCGACATCTCCCTCCTGCGCCTGCAGCTGGCTCTAGGATCCTTGCTTCCCCCAAGTCTTGTCCTTTCTTCTTAGCCACAGCCAAAAGCTCCCATGCTCTGCCAGATCCTTGAAGGGCTTCTTTAGCCTGAGGCCAGTGACTCCCGTGCGCTTCAAGAGATGCTGGGTTGATGTTCCCACGAAGCCTATGCAGTCGACTTCAACAGGGTAGGTGACAGCTGACCACCCTGCATCTCTGCACTCAGATACCAACTCTGACTATTTATCCTTCTCCCTCTCGAAGGCTGCCTTCATCCCTCCCTCCCATGAGATAGTGAGCTCTGCCATAATCACTGTTCATACTGAGGTAGACCACAAGATAATATGTTGTCGTAGAGAGGTTATTGTAATCTCTGTTGGAAACTTGAGCTGGCGATCGAGGTCGAGTGCCCTGACCACGTCTGAGACCATAAGTTCTTTCCTCTCCTTCCTTGAGACTTTGGACCAAAACCTGGAACTGTTTTTGATCCCAGTCCATTTCTCCCTGATTGTGTCCTGCCAACAATCTCATGGTGCTTCAGCTTGCTTATGGCTTGGTCAGCTGCACCCCCCACCCCCACCCACCCCAACCTGGGACCTGTTCAGACTGTTGCTTTGGTGTCTCTTACAGATGGATCTGATGAGTCTCTCAGCTCTAGCATGAGCCTTGCCTTCTCCTGTTTGTAGTCGAGAGCGATAGATTTCAGTGGCAGCTGGAGCATGTTTCAACTAAAGCTGCTGCTAGACAGGCTCTTATATGTCCCATTTGCAGCACCTAGATGAACTAAACAGAAAGTAAATGGAAACTGATTTACATAGCAATCAGCAGTGTCATCAGAAATTAATACACCATATGCACAAGATAGCATTTGTTAGCTCATCATATGAAATAAAACATTATGATGGAGCTTTAACTTTAACTTGCTATTTTGAAACTATCCTGTTACTAAGGTCCATTGCACAATACTACTTTTTACCTGGTCTGCAGAATGGGATCCATCATGTTATTTGACCTCTTTGGCCCCTGTTGAAGAAATCACTCAGTTTTGTTTTCCAGAGTATGCCCTTGTGGTGTGTTTGTTAAGGTATTTCCGCATCTAGTGGATTTACCACTGGATGTGGGTTTTGTTCTTCTTGTTTTTTCGGTTTTCCTTTTTCAATCTCTCTTACTAACACTATCAGGTGGAACAGCTGAGCTGGCATTGCACTCCTGTCCTGCCTCGGGGAGGACCTTTCCTGACAGGTCCTTTTCTTCTGCACCTGTTCCTGATCAGTCAATCAGGTGACCAGCATTTAAGGATTGAGGGGTGCTGCAGTTGTCTGCCAGTTTGTTTTCACCACAACAGTGATAGTTAGGTCGCTCTACTTGTTAGAGTTAAATCTTGTTTTGGTGCTTATTATTTGTCTATTCTTCACACAGTAATCTGTTTGAGCCTGTTGTGGAGTTCTGGCTTGTCCATGCTTCGACTTGTGTGTGGAATGCAATCCACATCAGCTGGCCAACAGGAATCAGCAAAGGAAGGACCTCATCAGTCAGTCCCCTGCCTGCCTGCTCGCTCTCCACTCCGCCTGGGAATCCGTGGACAAACACCTGTCAAACTGATAACCCCCCCTAAGCTCCCACTCATCTCTCTGACAAGTAAGGACATTCAAATCATACCTCAGACTCAGTTTTATGCTGCGATCCTTCTGATCCCCAAATTATTTCTCTCTCTCTTTTCGGGCAAAGTCGGCATACACTCTCCTGCCTTGAAGCTGCTATCTCACTTCCCTCCACAGTTGCTTTTCCCCCATCCTGCAGCTTTCAATAAATAATTTAAACTGTCATTTGACTGTGCTCTTTGGGTCCGGTTTAAATCTTATTATGACATGACCACTGGGTGGCATATGGTTTACATGTATGTAGGTCCTAAACAATGATGATATCACTGGCTCTGGCACAGGAATAGGGTGACAGGATCAAAATTCAAATGTACAGGCACAGAAAAAGAGGTGAACATCATCAAATACACCGATAGCATTAATTAAGTAATAAACCTTGTAATTTTATCTCTGAGTCCTTCCTTCAATAAAATGTGTCAAAAGCAAAAGACATCAATTTTACAACATCACCAAAAGTCCCACCACTAACAGTTATAGATGTGTTGACACTGACACAGGAGAGCCATAGATATTCGCCTAATGTTCTTGCTAAAAACTTTGTGTTGAACTCCATGCAGGTGGTCCAGCTGAAACAGTCCAGAAAAGATTCTCCTTCCTGGGGAAAATAAACTCTCAATGTTTCTACAGAGCTGATGAATCTGTTTTATAGAATTTTTATTAGGGTCAAAGTGGGATTTTGGGGTGGGGGAACCCTAAGATCCAGTGCAGTGTGAAGAAAAGAGTCGCTTAAATATGAGTTACATAATTTGCATCATGTATTTATATGTGCTCCAGTAGATTTTTCTTTGTGTATTGTAACCTATGGTGCTGAAGAGTACTGCTGTTTGTGGATTTAGACAGCTGAATTCACCAGTCAGCAAACAATCAACCCCAACCAAATCTAAAGCTAATATAAAACATAGAATTTCATGAGTGAAACTAAAATGCATCATCAGACTACATTTAAACTGATGCCTGCTGACCTTGATCCAATCCAATGCTTTTCAAACTTTGTTTGGCATGCCCCACTTCAGAAGCTGAAAACAACCATATTTACCCTGGTGAGGGAGACCAGCAGGCCAGCCTGGGTCCAGTGGTATGGAGAAACTTCCTCAGAGGCTAAATCTGAATCTTTCATGACAGACTTGCTGTCCTGGATGTTAATCTGTTCTATAAATTCTGTTGATCTACTGAGGCAAACACCATGTCAGAAACATTTGGGGGAGTAAAGCCCATCACAGGAATCAAGTAGGACAATCTTCACCTGGTAATCGCCCTTGGGGGGGTCCAGGTTTACAGGTTAGCCAAGATCTTATCTTTCAGGTCAGCTGCTCTGGAATTCAACATACCAGTTGTTGGGGCTTGATACCCAATATTGGAGTGTGGGGATGATGATGTGTCCTGGCTCCCCCTTGCTGTAGCATTTGTGTTGTACCTCATCAACCTCTAGTTTTGATAGCAGTTGCTTCTTGCAGATGTTGAAACACTGAGCAACTAGTTGTTTTGATGTTAATCTGCATGTTGGGTTTGTAACATTCAGAGATATATGAGCGAGAGAGGGAGAATGAGATAGAGAGATGTCATGTCATGGCTGATTTAGAATTCTGCTGTGTCTTTGTAGAGCCTATGTAAGTGGACTACATTATTGCTGGCATTTATGGTTGTATGTGGTACATTATGTGTTAATTACTTTGTGG
Source organism: Archocentrus centrarchus (assembly GCF_007364275.1). NCBI lineage: Eukaryota > Metazoa > Chordata > Actinopteri > Cichliformes > Cichlidae > Archocentrus > Archocentrus centrarchus. The sequence continues at coordinate 30,951,717 of NC_044349.1, read as the reverse complement.
TTGTGTCCTGTTGTTTTACATGCAGTGCCAGCCACAACACAAACAAATGAAATTCCAGACTTCTTTTCCTCTCGGGGCTCCACTCTTTGTTGTGGTCAGTTTTTTTTAAAGGCAAACATATTTAGCCCTCATGTTTTTCCACTTAGCACATTCCCATACATCCATTCCCATAGTTTCTCCATCCAGGAATTTGCTGACATTTGTGAGTCCTTATATTGATACTATGAATATTAGTTCTTATATTGAAGCAATGATTGTTATTCTGATAAATTCAAAACCTGCACAAAAAGTTGCATCAACATGATGTGGAGTTATATTTCTAGGAAGGTGCATGTCAGCTTACATCATTGGTGTGGACATCATAGGGTTCCAGAGGATTTTGCAGTTATGGCATTCTTATGGCATTTCCCACTGAAGCATAAATCCCCAGTTAGACCAGACTAAAATCCAGAATTAACATATGATCTGAATATGTGATCTAGATACTGGCATGTGAGTCTTTGCACTTACTTCTGATAGTTTGACCTACTTTTAAAAATATTTTTAAGAAGAAAAAAATGGGGCGGAGCAAAGCTGTAAATCTGGGAATGAATAATGAATAATAAAAAAGCAAAAACCACAGAGACAGTTTAACAGTGGACTGTTGCAAATTTGATCACTGGTTTGATTTTTTTTTTCTGGTTCTCATTAATCCTCTTGTTAAAATTTTCTCTGCAACATCTCAAGATGGCTTTGTTAAGCCACTGCATAGACAAAAGTTTTTGGAAACACACACATACACACACACACACACACACACACATTTATTATATGTGTGTGTTTCCTGGGTATGCTCTAGCAGACAGATAAGAGGCTGCAGAAGGAGCCCCAGAAGGGCTGTCTGCTATATGATTGTCAGCTCCAGTAATTCAAACCAGATTTACGTCAGTATGCTGTGAACATGAGCACCCCACTAACAAGTTGTTTAGTTTAATATTTCATTGTGCAAGCTGGACTATATTCATCTGATTAAAGTAACTTTGTTGATGTAACTCAGTGACTGTGGGGTCCAATGAAACAATGACCATGCATCATACTCATGTCTGTGAAGGGTTTTTTTAATCTCTGTCTCATCTTCAGACACCATGAAAAGTAAAGGAAAATAAAAGACATAAAGATTTACAACATAAATCTATCTGTCCTTTCAAAGTCTCTCATTTGAGTGTCCATCGATGAACACTCTCAAGCTAGCACAAGAGAAACATGTCAAAATCAAAGTAAGTTACTGAAAATTGCTCTCACTGTCCATGTAAATGCACGTTAACAACATTCCACACAATATCAATAAAGAAGATTACTGTGTGCGCCTCTTTGACCACATGCAGAACAAGGTTATTTTGTGACTACATCTTTCCTCTGCATCCATGCTAGTTTTGACCCACAATGCCACTGTCCTTACTAAACTCTAGTCATGTGACCATTACACGGTTCATCAAGGAAACCTTACATGAAGATGACAATATTTTAACCAAAACATATTTTACAGTGGCATATTTTAGACAATTCATATACAAATTACACCAGGTCTGTTTGTACAGAAGCCATTTCAAACAGTACAGAGCAGATGAGAAGGGACATGTGCTAGGAACAGGTGTTGCAAATATGGTGTCAAAAATGTAATCAAAAGAACTGATGTATGTCAGATAATGTAGGAGCTATTTTTAGCAGATATAATTAAAAGCGTGACTTGAAATGTAAGTGAGGTTGTGTTGGATTCATGTCACGTGTAGTGAAAGCTAAACAAATAATTCAAGTAGTAATACAATTACTATGATAATAATTTGTGAGCTTAATAGGTCAAAAAATGTTTTTCCTAATATAGTGAACTTTTTCTAAAGAAGAAATTCCAGTAGCTGCTTTCTCTGTGACTTTTGGCTCACTCTTCTTTACAATGTTTCAGTTCATTGAGGTTTTTGGGCATTCATTCATGCACAGCTCTCTTTGAGGTCCCACCACAGAATTTCAATCAGGTTGAAGTCTGGCCTTTGAGTGGGCCATTGCAACACCTTGATTTTCTTTTTTAGCCATTCTATTGGAGCTTTGCTGGTGCTTGGGATCATTCTCTGTTGCATGACCCAATTTTTGCTAAGCTTTTGCTGTTGAACAGATGGCCTCACATTTGACTCTGGAATATTTTTGTATGCAAAGGAGTTCATAGTCAACTTAATGACTGGAAGGTGTCCAGGTCCTGTAGCTGTGTTTGATTTTCACTAAACGTGGTGCTGTGTGTTGTGGCCAAACATTTCCTCTTTGTTCTCATTTATCTAAGTATTGTGGTTTGCTCAGATGCAACTTTGACAACTTAATCCATGCTGCCATGTTGTTTTTAGAGAGAAGAGACATATGCCTGGCCTGACCTGATCAGGTCATACTTGTTCAGTCTTTTTCTAATTTTGCCATTTAACATAATAACTGATACAGGTTGAGTCTGATTGAGCTCTTGGGTACTGAAATTGGGACATCCAGTCCTGGGAAGATTGTGGCATAATGCTAGCAAGCTTATGTATCAGGCTGCATTCATAAAAATACATGAGTATAATTCACCAACACACATCTGCTAATTAGTCCAGGCTAACAGGCTAATAAACTAATAGAATTTCACTCACCGAAAGTAAAGCAAAAATGTCTTAAACAGAAAATTTTCCAAAAGGCACCCATACCACAAACATGCTGGAGAGGTCCATTTCAGTAACACAGTAACAGGCTGCCTGTGCCTGAACACCTGTCAGTCGAAATGGCTACAACACTAACATTAGGCTATAAAAGACAGGCAATTCATGACAACAATAAAGTCATCTTGCACACAGTTGTTATGAAGGGGTGAAATTAGTAGAGACCAAAACCGCATTTTATACCAGGCTCTAAACATGTTCCTTCTGTCTTTAAAGTTGAGAGTATAAGTGGACTGACTTGCTTTTGGAGCGCGCCTCAAGTGGTCAGTGGAGTTAATGCCACTTGGATCAAATCTTTTGATTGCAAGGGGCTGCCAGTTAGAAAACTGTTGGATTAAAGGGAGTTTGGCCAAATAGCAGAGGAACTCAATCATCTTAATTCAGACAGTGGATGAACAAGGAGGCTACACCAATATAGGATACACAAAGACTATCGATATGTATGCATTATGTAAAGCCACTCTAACAGAATCAAAAACTAAAAAATACAAAGCCAGAAATGTGAAAATATAAGATCTGTATGAAGTAAAATTACAAAGCTGACCTTAGCCCCCAGGGGTTAAAGATTAAAGATATGACATTTTGGTATTTTTGTCTGATTTGCTGACTGCTCTGTTGCCATGGACAATATTATCTACCAAGCTGTCTCGCCCTGTCTGTGGCGGGCTGCATCATCATGTGCAGCCTTTTGAGCCAAAAAGCAGGACACTTTTAAAGCGACAGGCTGTCCCTGTCCACTGCAGAGGGGTCAAGAAAAAGCAATTTGCATTTTAACACGGGGAACAGTGTGAGTGAAGCTTCCTGAAGATTAGTGCAAAGTCTTTTCATAGAGTCATGGCTATGAAGAGGCTGCCATAGAAAAAAAAAGATAGATAATCCTGTACTGATACATGCCTTTTATTTATTACACTTCATTGAACATTTTCTGATTTATTTGTCTGTGCACAGAGTGACCTAGAGACAGGCCAGAATGTATAGTTTCAGACATTAAAAAAGTGATTAATTTAAACTTAAATTTGGCCAAATTAAATCATCTTATATTAAATATTTAATTGGACCTCTGGTGACATTCAGACGTACACCTCTCAGTTTCTTCTGTATCAGACTATTTGTACATGTCATGACTGAGATTTTAAATGGACAACAGCTACCACTGAACATAAAAGTTTCTCAGAATAATCTTACTGTAATAGGGCTCCTCAGTGCTGGGCAGTGAGTATAGGGCCCACTAGAGTATGTCGGGCTCACAGGCCACCCTCATGAAACCTGTTTCTTATTGTTTGGTCAGAGACATTCACACAGTGGTCTGCTGGAGGTCATTTTGTAGGGTTCTGGCAGTGCTCATCCTGTTCCTCCTTGCACAGAGGAACAGATATTGGTCCTACTGATGGGTTAAAGTCCTTCTACGGCCATGTCCAGCTCCCCATAGATGTCCAGTCTCTTGGAATCTCCTCCATACTCTTTTTTTTTTTTGGCAATATGCAAAATGTATATTGACAAGCCACAAAGTTTCTGGAGCTGGAGCTCTATGCTCACACATGCAAAAATGGAGAACAAAAAAAGAACACTGTACCTACTGTGAAACATGGAGGAGGCTCAGTAATTGGTGCTGCTTTGCTGCATCTGGCACAGGGTGCCTTGAATCTGTGCAGAGTACAATGAAATCTGAAGACTATCAAGGCATTCTGGAGTGAAATGTGCTGCCCAGTGTCAGAAAGCTTTGTCTCAGTCGCAGGTCATGGGTCCTCCAACAGGATAATGATTCAAAACACACAAGTAAAAACACCCAGGAATGGCTAAGAACAAAACATTGAGCGATTCTGAAGTTGCCTTCAAGGAGCCCTGATCTAAATCCATTGAAAATTTGTGGAAGGAGTCTGGAGAAGACACCCTTCAGAGGTGAGACAGCTGGAGCGGTTTGCTCACTGAGAGTCAGCCAAATTACCATTAGATTGTTTTTTAAATAATTCTGTTTAAACATAATTCGAAAGCAATGACTGATTTTGTTACATGTTTCACATTGTCCACAGCCCAAGATTTGTGCTCCTTGCACCATTGAAACCAACGTTTGGCATTGGCATGAGTGACCAAAGGTTTGGCTATAGCAGCCCGGCCGTGTATATTGACCCTGTGGAGCTCCCGACGGACAGTTTTGGTGGAAACAGGAGAGTTGAGATGTTCTGCTGTGATTTGGGCAGCCGTGGTTTTATGTTTTTTGGATACAATCCGGGTTAGCACCTGAACATCCCTTTCAGACAGCTTCCTCTTGCGTCCACAGTTAATCCTGTTGAATGTGGTTCGTCCTTCTTGGTGGTATGCTGACATTACCCTGGATACCGTGGCTCTTGATACATCACAAAGACTTGCTGTCTTGGTCACAGACAAGACGTGCACCAACAATTTGTCCTCTTTTGAACTCTGGTATGTCACCCATAATGTTGTGTGCATTACAATATTTTGAGCAAAACTGTGCTCTTACCCTGCTAATTGGACCTTCACACTCTGCTCTTACTGGTGCAATGTGCAATTAATGAAGATTGGCCACCAGGCTGGTCCAATTTAGCCATGAAACCTCCCACACTAAAATGACAGGTGTTTCAGTTTCATTGTCCAACGCCTGTATCTCTCCAAACTATGCCTGAAAATGTAGTTTATTGAATATTTCCAATGTATAAACTATGAACTATTTTGCCCCAAATCCTTGTTCATCAAAAAAAAAAAAAAACCTGCTCAGCACAGCCAAAATTGTCAGACCTGGACACTGAGTCAATGAAATTTGCCCTCAGTGATGCCGCTCGCCTGCAGTGATAAAGTCTGTGTGGATTGTGACTGATTGACCATTTTTTGTAAACTTAGTGGACTGTTTATCTGAAGCTTAATCATTTATGAATGTGCAACAAGTATTTATTTATTTGCATCATTATGAAACCACAATAATTCAAAGAATGGACAGTTTGACATCTTCAAGTTCAAAATATATTTAAAAAACACACACACATATAGATAAATCTGTTTTCTGTATGTTAATCTAGAAATTTTGAAATTTTAGTAAACCAAAAAGTAAAAACAGGAAAATCTTGGACTTTAGCCTAATTTTCGCATGCAGAGTCACAATTGATACACAGAGCTGGCTGCAAGGTCATTTACAGCTTAAACTGTCAAGCTAGCATAGTTGGAGCCAAATGTTAGAAAAGCATAAACTTCAACATGGCTACATGTTGAAATGTGGCTTTGTTGTTGGCTTCATTGTACAAAGTCAAAACCTATGTAGGTTGCTCCTAGCATAATTTAACTGCAATCAACATGCTAGTATCTGTGCACTAGCTGCCATTTGTAATTAAAAAAATCTAATTGTATAGACAGTATAAAAGATAGAAGCAGCTACCGTGACATCACCCGATGAGCTCTGAAGTCCTGTTCGGAAGCCTCGAGATGAGCGTTTTCTACCATCTTAGTTGCAAAAACTCGGATGTGACACGGAAAGGTGGATAACCACATGCTCATTGGCTAATGACTTAAAAGTGCGAAGTTATATGAAAATAAAAATAAAGACTGTCTAAATCTCAAAAAGCAACAAAAGAAGCATAGTAAAGTTTAGTATGTGTTTAGTATGTGTTTTATTAACACATAGTGTTATGTAAATAAATTACTTAAAATAAGTTTATTACCTATTATTAACTAAGCCTTATGACAATAACCTGACTATAAAGCATTACTTAGTTTTCATCTATCCAACTAATATGTTTTCTGTAACATTCTAACCTTACATGTTTGTGAGCATCGCTACACAATCCGTGTTTTTTTTGTCCTTTAGTGAGTTGTGACTCGTGAAGGACATCATAATGTAACATATTTCCTGAGCAGGTATGCCAAGCAGAAGGCATTTATAAAAATGTTAAATGACACTGCCATCTGAACTGAAGTAGGCAGTGGTGATGGATGACTCAGAGCACTGCAGGAGTGCTGGGGATCCTGTACGTGATGCTTTGATCAATGTGTCTCTCCACACAGCCGGTCAGGAGATGTAGTGCCTGCCATGTTCAGACCCCATTGTTTAGTCCAACACATCATTAGCATGCAGGCAAAGGTTAACGAGACAGAGATAACCCATTAAATAATCTATTTATCTAAAATTTACCACAAATTTCGTCCTTTTCTCACCAAAAAAAATTACATAATCCTACATGAAGAGAAACACAGATATCTGGAAGCACTTAAAAACTTCTGATAAAACCCTTCAGGTCGTGTTCTTCCTTGTTTATTTCTTGTATTTTCCTCCTTGTGCGACTTGTCCTCTTTATCTCAGCTCAGAAATTGAGCTCTCTTTTGGGTGCATTTTTAGTTAGCCTGGACATCCATTATCAGTCTGAGGCAAAACTGATTTAGAACCTCAGTAAAAGAATTATTCAGGGGAGAAGAGGACGTTGTGATTCTGTCACCTTCTCCTCTGCTCTCAGCCCCCATCACTGCTCTTTAACAAGGCTGTGAATCAATTAAGGCATGTGTGCAAAAAGATTGTCTCAGTCAAATATCAGCATGAGGCTGACAGATCAGTGAGACACTGCGGGGTTACCGAACAGAACACTTTTTACCCGTGTTTCACACCGTCCTGCTCAACATAAACTGTATGCTAAAATGCACCAGAAACGTGCATTTTTTTAAATCTTTGCAGAAAGTTTTTGTTTATCTTGAACTTATTTAAGGATCTCATGATCAGTTACAACTTCTTTTTTATGATCACTGCTAGTTTAAAATGCTCAAGGTAATGATTTATGTCAGCTTTTCAAGAGCACACACCTACAGCCAATTTAGAATCACTGGTTAACCTAATGTGCACTTCAGATTCATTTAAACACAACATAATAGCTGATGTGAGGCAGCTTCGCTCTCAGTGATCACACACTTTGCTCAGTTCTGAAAGAATGACTGACTGCCTGAGGTTCTCAAATTAAAGCGATGTCATCACTATGTTATTTAAAACTTTATCTGCCTAAAATCAGTTTCTGCATTAGAAACAGTATACTCAAACTCAAATATAAACTGAATAGTACATCAAGGAATTAAACATTTACATTAAACTAAACACAACCTATATGGCATGTAACGCCTGCTGTGAGGCATCTTCCAAAGTCAGCCTCTTATTTGTTCTTAACTTTGCCATCTACACCCAAAATATTTCCAGTGCTTCTTGGATTGTGTCTCTTCCATTTTGATGTACACATCACTTTTAGGTCAATAGGTCAAAGAGCCTCTGGACAAATGTCTGCAGGGCAGTAACATAACATAATGGATTATAACATAACTCTTGGTCGCCTCTAACAGGCTGTGCACTTACTTATGTATAAAGGTCTGCTGTTAATATTTGTGAGCAGTATGCAAGCTCAGAATCACAGGACACAATTTCATAGAACCACCAGATGGGCCTCTGAGGGTTCTTCAGTCAGTAAGCAGGCTCTCGGTTTGGTGTGGATGCCTCTCTAACTACGGCAGCAAGCCTTTTACAGCTGCTTTGTTGCTGCTTGCTTGATCATACAGATCCGGACTTTGTATTTGACTTTCACACTTCAGTTGCAGCAGGACATTTAAAAGGGTCTGTGATATGTAGTGGCTGACAATGCCATGGAGAATGAGCAGCCATTTCCACGCTTATTAAGACCGTTTAATAACTTAATTCCTGCAAATCAAACGAAGAGACGCAGATCTCTGGTGGCTGTACCTGGCAGTGCGCCTGACTCAGACTGAGTCTGTGCTGTGGTCCACCTACTGCTTTATTCTATGAAAAGATTAGAGGGCTGCAGAACTTATTGACTCAGATTTCTCCTCCAGGTATAGGAGTAATTAATGTAATTAGGTGCTCTATCTCTGTTCAGGCCTCTTATCAAAGCTGTTTCCTTATCACTACTGGAAATTTAATTAGAAAAATCTTTCTAATTAGAGATTTTGTAAAAAAATAAAGTTAACTTCAACGAGGTGATTCTCTTGTTAGTGTTGGCCAGAAGTATTTCAAAGAATAGTCGGGAGTTTTTATATTAACCACTTAAGCCTTGGGCTATTTTTTTCAAATTTCCATCTGAGAAAATATAATAATATTCAGGTGGCCAAAAGGAAAAGCGGGCTGCATGAATAAAAGACACTTAGAATTTCTTTTGAAATACAGAATTCCCCTCATTAACACACAAGGCCAATGTGAATATTTTTAATACTGCCTAATCAAAGCTGTAAATAGAAGAACAAATAACAGCTTTACAAAAAAAAAAAAAGTCATTTTCCCACATGCGCCACAGTTCAGAATTTTCTAAATGGGAGATGTACATTAGAACGCAAGATGGAATCAGCCTGATCAGGCATTAAACTGCCTTTTTCCTGCCAGTTCACTCATAGTTCGTCAGTGTAAGTGGAGTCCATGTGAGCACAGAGCACGTCACTGTGCGAGCTCACAGCTTGTGAGATGATCCCCTATGGTGACAGTGGAAACAAAGAACTCCCTTTCAACAGGAAGAGACCTTCAGCAGAACCACATTCAGGGAGGGGCAGCCATCTGCCATGGCTGGTTTTGTGTGTGTGTGTGGGGGGGGGGGGGGGGGGGGGGGGTCCGGAGAAATAAAAAAGTCAATTTAATGACTTGCAGTAGTGATGTATAAACACATGGGGTCACCCAATTCACCCCTGATTTTTAGCTTTATTGAAAAGGAAAGTTTGAAGCCTGATCTTAAAAGTGGAGTTTTTTTTTTTTTTTTCTGAATCCAACCTGAGAACTGGTTCCAGAGGAGAGGAGCTGAAGGTGCTCCTTCCCATTCTACTTTTAGAAACTCTACAAAACACAAGTAAGCCTGCAGTCTGAGAATGAAACACGCTGTTGGAATAATATGATACTAGGTCTTTGTGATGGATCTGGGTTAAAGACCTTGTGAGGAGAAGGATTTTAGATTTGATTCTGTATTTAACAGAGAAGCTAATATGGGTGAAATGTGCTTTCTCTTTCTAGTCCATCAGTACTCTCGCTGAAGTATTAATTAATTAACATTAATTGGAGGCTTTTCAGGGAGCTTTTAGAACAGCCTGATAATAAGGAATTTTCAGTAGTCTTCCATTAATCCAAATGTCTGTTTTGAAACCAGAGGAGTCGCTTCATGCCTGTCATTAGATGGAGTGTGTGTTTTATATGCAGTCTAGAAATTTTTTTTTTTTAAGTAATATTATAATAACAAGGCTGGATAAAGTTATTCTCTCTAAAATTTACTGAAGATATAGAACACATGAAATGATTCCAGTTTATAGTAGCCTACTTGATTTATAATTTTGATTTTGTGCTTTGTAATCCAGCATATGTTTTTATGATTATTAAATCTTATATACTAAAATGCTCATCTGCATTTTTGCTCTGTGACTTACTTGTTTTCAGAATGATCAACACAAAATAAAACAGGAGATGAAACTGAAGAATTAAGGGAGGAGGGTGCTACTAAAAGATGAAAAGCAGCAGAACCCTACCTGAGCTAATCCCATCCAAAGAAAAGAACAAAATCTGCTCTGTGCGGATTGAAGGTGTCCACTCTGATTATTCAAGGTTTCATTTGGTATCCCACACAGAGCAGACCACAGGGACATGATAATGTGTACATCACTTGAGTTTACTTACAGTTAACAAATCATCTGAAAGGATGTTTTTTTAGGAGAATGGGGAACAATGGGGACTGTTTTGTGTTGAATATTGCAGAACGCATAGGTACACTCCTCCACGAATTGCCTCCTCATCGTGGTGGAGGGGTTTGTGTGTCCCCGTGATCCCAGGAACTATGCTATCCGGGGACTTTCCCCCCTGGTAGGGTCTTCCATGGCAATTGGTCCTGGGTGAGGGGCTAGACCAGGGCTCTTCAACTCCAGGCCTCGAGAGACCCTGTCCTGCGGGTTTTTTGTGTCTCTGCTTCAACGCACCTAAGTCAAATATAGAAGTCATTAGCAGGACTCTGGAGAACTTGACTGCATCCTGAGGAGGTAATTCAGCCATTTGATTCAGGTGTGTTGGATCAGGGACACATCTAAAACCTGCAGGACAGGGGGCTCTCAAGGCCTGGAATTGGTTCAGCAAGATATACGCAGCAGTTTGGACAAACAGGTCTCATTGGTGTTGGAGACAGAGGTACCAGGACAGAAACTAGGACTTCCCCTGTTAGGGAGGTCCCACATGCCTGCATCTCCACTAAGTGTAGGGTCAAGAGGTCAAACACCATAAAGCATGAGACAGGAATTAGCTGAACCCTCGGACATAGCAAAACAATCCTCCACATAGGGGTCGGGTGCAGTGTTTGTTGAGCGGGGTGGAGGCCCTAGCAGACCAATCCCCGGCTATCGAGACTGGCTACTGGGACATGGAATGTCACCTCTCTGGTGGGGAAGGAGCCTGAGCTAGTGCATGAGGTTGAAAGATACCAGCTAGATATAGTGGGGCTCATCTCAACACACGGCCTGGGCTCTGGAACCAGTCTCCTGGAGAGGGGCTGGATTCTGTTCTAGTCTAGAGTTGCCCTCAGTGAGAGGCGGCGAGCTGGGGTGGGTATTCTTGTATCCCCTCGGCTTGCTGCCTGTACATTGGAGTTTTCACCAGTAGACAAGAGGGTTGCTTCCCTGCACCTTCGGGCCAAGCTGTGGCTGCAAAGTGGTTGGTGCCTGTCATGGTGGTAATCCCCAAACCAGATGGTGGTCACTGGAGGTGAAGGGAGCTATCAAGCTGAAGAAGGAGTCCTATCAGACTTGGTTAGCCTGTGGGGCTCCGGAGGCAGCTGACGGGTACTGTCAAGTGGAACGCGGCTTGGGCTATTGCCGAAGCAAAGACTCGGGTGTGGGAGGAGTTCAGTGAGGCCATGGAAAAAGACTTTCGGACAGCCTTGAAGCAATTCTGGAAATCGTCAGGCAACTCATAGGGGAAAGCGGTGCTCTACTCACACAGTCTATAGGCTGTGGAAGGAATACTTTGAAGACCTTCTTAATCTCACTGACACGCCTTCTGTAGCAGAAGCAGAGTCTGGGGATGAAGGGATGACTCACTCATTACTAGGGGTGAGGTCAATTAGGTCATTAACATGTTAAACAACTCCTTCGTGATAGGGCCCCTGGGGTGGATTAGATTCACCCTGAGTTCCTGAAGGCTCTGTATGTTGTTGGGCTGTCTTGGTTGACAAGCCTCTGCAACATCACATGGAGATCTGGGGGTGGTGGTCCCCATCTTTAAGAAGGGAGCCCAGAAGGTGTGCTCCAACTATCGGGGGGATCACCCTCCTCAGCCTCCCCAGCAAGGTCTATACCAGGGTGCTGGAAAGGAGGGTCCGTCTCTTAGTCCGACCTCAGATTAAAGAGGAACAATGTAGTTTTCTTCCTGGTCGCAGGAATGCAGGACCAGCTTTTCGTCCTGTCAAGGATATTCGAGTGTGCGTGGGTGTTTGCCCATCCATTCTACATGTGTTTTGTGGACTTGGAGAACGCATTCGATCGTGTCCCTCGGGGTATCCTGTGGGAGGTGCCGCAGGAGTATGGGGTGTCTGACCCGTTGTTGCAGGCCATTCTGTCCTTGTACAACCACAGTGAGAGCTTGGTCCATATTGCTGGCAATAAGTTGGACTCATTTCCTGTGGGTGTTGGACTTCACCAGGGCTGCCCTTTGTCACTGATTCTGTTCATAATTTTTATCGACAGAATAGGCGTAGCCAAGTGGCAGAAGGCTTCTGCCTTGGTGGCCTCAGATTCTCATCTCTACTCTTTGCCTGTTGGCTTCATCAGGTAGTGGACTCTAGCTCGCAGTGGAACGGTTTGCAGCCGAGAGTGAAGCGGCTGGCATGAGAATTAGCACCTCTAAGTCTGAGGCTATGATCCTCAGCCAGAAAAGGGTGGAGTGCCCACTCCGGCTCAAGCACGAGTTGCTGTCCCAGGTGGAGGAGTTACAAGTATCTCGGGGTCTGAAATGAGCTTCCTCCGAAGGGTGGCTGGCCTCTCCCTTAGAGATAGGGTGAGGAGCGCAGCCATTTGGGAGGGGCTCAAAGTAGAGCTGCTGCTCCTCCACATCGAAAGGAGCCAGTTGAGATTGTTTGGGCATCTGACTAGGATGCCTCCTGGATCAGGTGTTCTGGGCATGTCCTACCATGGGGAGGCCCCAGGGCAGACCCAGGACAAGCTGGAGAGATTATATCACTCGGCGGACCTGGGAATACCTTGGGGTCCCCGGATGATCTGGTGTTAGGTGGCTGGGAGAGGGAGGCCTGGGCTTCTCTCCCTAGGCTGCTGCCCTCGCGACCTGGCCCCAGATAAGTGGAAGAAGATGGATGGATGGATGGAAGGAAGGAATAGGTATCTATTGGCCCTGTTTCTGTAATCAGGGCCAAGTGTGTATACACACTTGGCCCTGATTACAGAAACACAATATTTCAAAAAGTGAAAGCAACACCAACAATGCTGTCCTAGCAGCCACATATTAAAAAGTCTCAACTTCACCAGATGGAATGCAACAGTTACAAAGCTCCATCCATTTTTGTTTTATATATATATATATATATATATATATATATATATATATATATATATATATATACATATATATATTTATATATTTATATATATACATATTTATATTTATATATTTATATATTTATATATATATATATATATATATATATATATATATATATATATATATATATATATAGAGAGAGAGAGAGAGAGAGAGAGAGAGAGAGAGAGAGAGAGAGAGAGAGAGAGAGAGAGGTGAGATCAAAATGAAGGTGAAGCACAAATACAGCGTAGTCACAGCTGGTGTGATTCCATTACAATTTACTCTTAAATGCTCAATTTTACTTTAGAACAAAAATTTAAGCCATTTATATTTAGGCGTTTCTCCAAATGTCTTTGATTGTCTTCTGATTACAACCCCTGGTCTGCAACTAAAATGAGCATTCTGCTTCTAAATTCAGATAAAACTGAAATTCTTGTTCTCGGCCCCACAAATCTTAGAAACATGGTGTCTAACCAGATACTTACTCTGGATGGCATTACTTTGGCCTCCAGTAACACTGTGAGAAATCTTGGAGTCATTTTTGACCAGGATATGTCCTTCAAAGCACATATTAAACAAATATGTAGGACCGCTTTTTTGCATTTGCGCAATATTTCTAAAATTAGAAACATCCTTTCTCAGAGTGATGCTGAAAAGCTCATTCATGCATTTATTACTTCTAGGCTGGACTATTGTAATTCATTATTATCAGGCTGTCCTAAAAGCTCCCTGAAAAGCCTTCAGCTGATTCAAAATGCTGCAGCTAGAGTACTGACAGGGACTAGAAAGAGAGAGCAGATTTCTCCCATATTGGCTTCTCTTCATTGGCTCCCTGTTAAATCTAGAATAGAATTTAAAATTCTTCTCCTCACATACAAGGTCTTGAATAATCAGGCACCATCTTATCTCAAAGACCTCATAGTACCATATCACCCCAACAGAGCACTTCGCTCTCAGACTGCTGGCTTACTTGTGGTTCCTAGGATACTTAAGAGTAGAATGGGAGGCAGAGCCTTCAGCTTTCAGGCGCCTCTTCTGTGGAACCAGCTCCCAGCTTGGATTCGGGAGACAGACACCCTCTCTATTTTTAAGATTAGGCTTAAAACTTTCCTTTATGATAAAGCTTATAGTTAGGGCTGGATCAGGTGACCCTGAACCCTCCCTTAGTTATGCTGCTATAGGCCTAGTCTGCTGGGGGGTTCACATAATGCACTGTTTCTCATTCACCTTATTTACTTTGTTTATACTCCACTCTGCATTTAATCATTAATTGATATTAATCTCTGGCTCTCTTCCACAGCATGTCTCTCTCTCCCCTCAGCCCAACCGGTCGCGGCAGATGACTGCCCCTCCCTGAGCCTGGTTCTGCTGGAGGTTTCTTCCTGTTAAAAGGGAGTTTTTCCTTTCCACTGTCACCAAGTGCTGCTCATAGGGGGTCGTTTTGACTGTTGGGTTTTCTCTGTATTATTGTAGGGTCTTTACCCACAATACAAAGCGCCTTGAGGCGACAGTTTGTTGTGATTTGGCGCTATATAAATAAATAAAATTGAAAATTGAATTGAATTGTTCAAGGTCACAGGGAATCATATTAATCTGTCACTTTTTCTTTTCATCCCACCCACCCCCTTCTTCTCCCTGAGAAAAGACAATTGTGTTTTACACATCTGACTCTGCAAACCATTACCTTTACTGGCACATAAAACTAAATGTGTAAAAAGTACAATATTTCTCTATGAATTGCAGAGGAACAAAAGCCGCCAACCAAGGTGGAAATAAGAAGACAAAACTTCTAAACTGAAACAGAAGTCCTGAATTTACTGACTCCCTTTCAGCTGTCCTGGTATTTTACAGTTACGCGTAGGAGCGCTCATAAAGCAGACACACTGGATGCACAAATGCTTGACTTCACTGACAGTGACTGTTTATCTTCAGGTTCCCAACAGACTGTGTGACAGCGCCCTCTGGTGATCAAGTCCTACAGTGCCCCAAAGGCTCCCCAAGTAACTGAACCCAGAACAGTTGAAGTGGAAACAACAGAGCAGGTTCTGCTGTAAAACACAGAATTTTTTAATTCAATTCAGTTCATTTTTATTTATATAGCGCCAAATCATAACAACAGTTGCCTCAAGGAGTTCTATATTGTAAAGACCCTACAATAACACTCATTGCACATAAAATCATTGGTGAAAATCTGTTACAAATGCTCATTTTGACCTTCAAAAGGACAACTGCAAGAATGAGCAGGAAAAAAATTAATTTTTTCATAGTAAACAAAGGCCATGACTGCCTTTGATCTCTAGATTGAACCCATCAAATAAACCTTACAAAGAAAACTCAATTAAAGAGTCTTCTATGAGATCAAAGATAGCATGACTTTGGTGCTTTAAAGAATTAATTAAGAAAGATTAAAAAGGGGCTTTATCCTCTGGTGAATATTGGATAAAGCCAAATTGCAAAAGTTTAATTTCATTGCTGCATTGTCCAGATCTGTGATCCACATCACAGATTCATAGAGTCAAACTGGACTGTTGCTACATGACTAGAGATAAACTCACCTATTTTTTTTTTCTTGTCTCTTTCCCAGAAAGGTGTGTCAGAGGACAGAGATAAGACCAAGCTCTCCTCAGCTGTCAGAGAGAAGCTGTTCAATAAGAAGCTCTGTGGTCAACAGAGTGACTGCTCTTGATCCCTCCTTCAGTGGGACACTGAATCAATCTGAGATCACTCACCTTTTTCTGAAAATGACATTCCACTGAAATTACCAACATTTTCCCAGCTTCTGCAAATGTTTGATGATAAAAATGTTCCAACCCAGGTGAGCTTAAAAGCAATATATGCAAATTTGCCAGAGTCAGAGCCAGAAGCATTGAGTTTTCAGGATTTCCTGTTTGTCCTTTCATGTCCCATTCTCATAATCTCTCTTTAATCTGACTGTCATGATCAAAACTCAAGGTAAATGAGACTTGGAAAAAATGCCTTTTCTCACAAACTCTTAAGACTAAATATAACAAGATCTGAGGCAAATGTCTAATATATTAAAATAATCATATTTTAGATATCTGGGCAGCACGGTGGTGTTGCGGTTAGCACTGCTGCCTCACAGCTAGAATGTCTGGGTTTGATTCCACCTTGGCCCGGGCCAGTCTGTGTGGAGTTTTCATGTCTCCCCGTGTGTGCATGGGATTCCTCCGGGTACTCTGGTTTCCTCCCACAGTCCAAAGACATGCAGTTACTGACCCTTCTGTAGGTGGTGTGTGTTCATGTAGCGCTTGTGGACTGCTGGACAGATAAAATTTGGGACCTAGATGAGCCACATGAAAAGATACCACTGAAAGGACCTTAAATCGTAGCAAGCCCAATTCTACCTGTTCTTTATGTTTAAACAGCCTTCAACAACTGTAGGCAAAATTTTAGATCTACAACCTTTGTTTTTTCTAATAAATCCATCGCAACAAATCATGTCATTTAATTTCATCACCGTGTGAAGGAATGCATTAGAAACAATAAAATTACAATAAATCTATGGACAATAGCTGCAATATTTAAAAGTGAAAACACTATCACTGTTTTCAAATTTTCTATAGCAGGGAGTCACAATAAAAAAAAAAATGCATAGAAAAAAAAATGTAAATATTTGAATTTTAAAAAGCAGCAGAGCCAATGACACAAAATTGTGGGATTTTAACATTTTCATTTTCTTATCTTTCTTATCTACTTGTGGTCTTGAAGTTGTGTTGTGTCTAATTAAAAAAATAATCTCAACAAGAAAATAAATGGAAATGAATCAGTGAACACACAAAGAAGGAATTACCTAAGATCAGAGTTTTTAAACCATCAAACGAGCCTCAAGTTTTGATGGGTTGCAAAAATATTTTCAGGTTTCAAAAAAGGCTTCGCTAGTCTTAAGTTTAGAAGTGGTTTCCCATAGATACTGTGATATCATTCATTTGTTCTCCCATTAAGCCAGTCAGTGTTTTACTACATTTAGTGTCTAACTTGAGAAAAAGGAAGAGATGAATTTAAGTGTAAAGTCTTGTTACAGATTCATTACAGAAACCTCCTACAGTCCACAAGAAGCTCTGCATTTGACACAGATCTCCACGGTGACAGTGGGATAAATCCAGTTTTCAGGTGAAAGATAAACTTGCAACATGCAACACAGCCTGTTCTTCAACCTACAGCTTTAAACATGCTGCCAGTCAACAAGGCAACACCACACTTCTCTCAATCTGTAAGGACTATTGACATGCTACACTTCTTTTGGCTGCTCCCTTTAGGGGGTTGCCAAGCAGATCATCTGCCTCCATCTCACCCTGTCCCTAGCATCCTCTTCTGTCACTCCTGACTTCCTCATGCAGTCCCAGTTCCTCTCTTAGTACCCCACCATATGCATTCTCTAGATCCATGAAGGGACAGTACAGCTCCTTCTGACCTTCTGATCTGATGCAAACCATTAATTAGTGAAGTGCTATTGTGAAATTGCCACCTTGGTGTTTTAGAATCAATGTGATGAGCAAGAGGTCTCTGACTGTGAAACTGAGGGACACTGCATTTCTTTCAACTCTAATGGGGGCCAGAATTAACAAAATGAACATGTATTCAATAAGCTTCAAAACAGAGGCCTTTAACTCACCAGGAAAGTGTTTGCTGAGGTCACTGAATGGAGGCGAGGACCTTTTCTCCATTGATGCCTATAAAGTATTCTTTAAATCAGAAGTCATTTTTTTCTTGCCATTAGAAAGAATGCAGGCTTAAGTCCCATCTGCACTGGCTTCACTTTTATAATCGCAGAATCTACAGCGAGCTCTTTAGTAGACATCTTTTATATAAATCTATGGCTCACTGCTTCCAGTCACTATAGAAATTTCCTACAAAACCTCAGTGCAGGAAAGCAGAAAGATTAGAGAACTCTCAATCTAACTTTACAATGTGGACTAGTCTGCAGACTTAGCATCTGGGGCAATGTAATTTTTTGGGGTGCTTTCAGTGTAGCCAGCAGGAAACAGCTGATGTTTTACATATTTAACTTCAGCAACTCTTTTGCTCTCCACAGATGCAGCCACTGCCTGCTTTAACATGATTGGTCAACAGAACTCAGACTACAAATAAACTACAAATGAAAACTAGAACATTTCTAGCAATAAAATCCTCTTCATTGGATACATGACATGCTGGAGTTTAGATAAGACAAACACACACGACACAATGAAGCTGTTTCTTTTTATTTTTTATTTTTTTTATAGTTTTTTTAATTTAAGACTTTTCCCCTTTTTTCTTGCTATCCCTGCTTTTGGCACTACATACTTGGGGTGACATGTTAGATTGTTTTTAAAACAAACATCTATTCAAAGCCTTCATCTTGTGGCAAGCAAAGTATGAATAAAGCTAATAAAAATAAAGGTTTACATTTGTCCTCCTTACTTTACACATAAAATAAAAACACTTTTTTGGACCCCCTCAAAAATGGGGGTATTAAAATATTTGACATTTGTATCACAAATCAATGTAATGAGACAAAAAATAAAACTTAAAAACTGTACAAAAATGATAAAATTCATTTTAAAAATTTCCTTGTGATCAAATGATGCAAAGAGTACATAATTTTGCTTTGTTATTTTACTGACCGTAAACCTAATTAAAAAGAGATGCAAGTTTACTTCTTCTGTTGGATAAAATTCAGATTTACTGGATGCCGGACATGAGGGACCAGAGGAAAGTTGGGATTCGGATGTATCACAGAACCTAAAACAGAGAGGAAAGAAAGACATTACAAAAGAAAAACTAGTGTCTTTTTCCATAAAGTATTAAAAACCATGATCATCATGTCTAACCTTGGGCCATGAAGGGTTTACCAGGCTGGTAGCCTCCGTTGCCCTGCTGGATGAAGTTCTGGGGCATCCTGTAGGGCCAGGATGGAGACAGAGTGTACTGGGGCGTTTTATTGTGCTCCCATATCCGAGAGCCTTGGCTCACACCTACAAACGAAGCCGGGTGGCCAGACTCTGTGGACACAGGAGGGGGAGAATTGCAGTAACTGTCACGAAGAGGCACCTGGTGATCTTAGATCATAGTCAGAATTTTATGTATCTGCTACTTCAAAAACATCTGGTTAATCTTATTCAGTCTGTAATCAAAATAATAAAAAAGCAACTTAAACAAACGTCTCAGTTCCAGGTTTTGTTGCTGCAAAGTCAAACTTGAGTATTTTATCTCTAATCCATCTGAATTCAAAACTGTGTGTAGGTGAAATATGCTGTGGCTTGTACTTGCACTGTCTGTTCACCAAAATACAAATACAACTACCTGTGGGACATTGCTCCACCACATTTAGGGAAATTTTGCAAGACGTGTGTTTATGTGCTTAATATGCAAGAAAGCAGCGGTGGCTGAGGCTCTAATATATATAATGCTCAACCTTAAGGTCAGTGTTCAACTTTTTTTTCTCCTCTAAATCTGTCAGAACAGCATTATTTGGGTTTTTTGTGCCCACAGCCATATCCAAAATCAGTAAAGTGAGCTTGCTCATGAAATTAGCTCAAAACTGTGTACAGTTATGACTGAAGCTTTTAGCAGTGGCACAAACTGTGTGCCACTGTTTTTATTTTATATATTTTTGTATGTTTCTATGATATGGTAAATGGTAAACTGAAGTGGAACCAACAACCGTCTGATTAGTGGATGACCTGCTCTAACTCCTGAGCTGCAGCTATGGTGAAGAAAACTACAGTCGTCCCTCGCTGTATCGCGGATTAAAAAAAAAAAAAAAAACTAATTCTGTATTTCAGAGTTTTTGCTATATTGCGGGATTTTGCGGTATATATGTATTTATATAACTCCCCATAACTATGTTCACCACTCGGACGAAGTTACGCCTATGCCTTTAGCAGAAATAGAAGTTACGGCCGAGGGCGAAGATACTGCACCACCTGATGAAGTGGTGCCTTCAGAAGAGCTGTAATACTACATAACTCATCTTCATCATGCAAGTTGCAGTAAGAGAGTGTGAAAGCTTTACAGGAGTGTGGGAAGGGTTTATAACGCCTTAAAATATAGATATATAAATAATAAAATAAATATAACGCGCAGGGGTCTCTGGAACATAACCCCCACGATAGGTGAGGGATCACTGTACAAGAAATTTAAGCAAAGACTTGGCATTTAAAGTACTGAATCTTCTTCACAACTTGTGTATTTCTTTGTGTTATTCTGGATATCAGCTTCTGGATCAAATCCTGATAAATGGCAATCAATTTTTGCCTTATCTGTGCACCAAGTTGAGTTTTAGGGCTTCTGCTTCTCCATCTGCTTTTCTAAGGATTGACTATAGATTCTCCATCTGATTAAGATCTTTGGAGTTTCTTGACCATGGAACCTAAATGTTCATTTGATGAGCACCTTAGTTATTGTTGCATGAAAATGCAGAGATTGTCACTAAATTGCTCCTGGGTCACTGGAAGAAGTCAGTCTTTGAGGATGCTTTTTAATATGGTGAATCCTTAAAAACAAACAAACAAAAAAAAAGTAGAAACCCAGAGACTGATCAACTCGGAGCACTGGCGAGGCAACAATTGATGACCAGTAATCCAGATTTGGAGCTGATATCCAGCATAACACAGAACGCAGAAGTTATGAAGAAGGGTAAACACTGAAAATACTCTCTGCACAAATTAAGATTTCCCAATAAAATCTTTGAAACTTGTAAAATGCTTATGATTGTTTTTTTACTATATCCTAAAACCATGTAACAACTAATCTAAACACAAACCAAAACAGCAAAATGTATGAAACACAAAATCTGTGCTGCCATCAAAAGTTTTGGCCATGACTGTAGGGAAAACTGAACGGGAGATAAAGTCTGACTTGATTTCACAGGACAGCAATATGTAAATGTTGGGAAGCTAAATCAGCTGCATAGGCAGCAACATGATACTGAATAAGTATTAGTAAAAAAAAAGTCTAATATCAGGTCAAATTGTATTGAAGCCCAATTTTTAGAAAAGCACAGCTCAGCTTAAATCAGCAGTTAAACTCAGGAGAAGCTTCTACCCACAGTTACTGACACTCAAACCCTCAGAGCTCTGACAGACCGTCGCCCCAGCGTACCCTTTTCAGTTGCTACAATGACTACAATTCATTCTCAGTTTTAAGTTGTTAGGTTCAATAAACAAGCCTCACTCACACACACCCTAACGACTGCAAATTTGTGAGGATTATCCTCTAGAATTTCACCGCTTTCTTTAGCCTCGCTGAACTGTGATGGAGTTTGTAGATTGCACAATTTGAGGTTTCCTAATTAATACAAGACTTAAAAACAAAATGTAAACTTGAACTTTAGAACAAACACTGCAGATTTCTTTATGAATTGATTTTTTCTGTAAAAGTACAGACTCTACAACAACTATGCATTAGCACTAAACTCATCTGATGGTGTAATAAAATAAGTGCACATACAATTTACAAACATAGAAAAGTAGAATAGGTGTGAAGCTCCAATTTAAAGACAGAGATAGAATCCCACACAGAGAGATGGTGCTCCCAGAGTTCACCCAGTGAATACCTGACTTGACTACAGTGCCATTGCCCATGAGTGACCCAGGCTGTGTCAAGTGGTTGTGCCAGTGTCCTTCCAGTCCTGGCCCGCTGATGCCCAGCTGTCTCCCCGCCGGCTGTGCGAAGATTATGCTGGGGTCATTCAGGTTCATGGGGTTGGGGTTGGCCACTGAGCCTGTGGGACTCCCATTCCCGGTCGCTGAACGCAGAGTGAATTTCATGCCAGGCGGGGAGGGGGCAGTGGGAGAGGACGAAGTAAGGACTGGTCCGTGGATGGGCCAGGAGGTGGAGGGGAGGTGGACTGGGTGATTAGGCTGCCCCTGGGACTGGTGTGACTGGTGCTGGTGGGTGGACAGAAGCCCCAGTGCAGTGAGTGCACTCGGATGATATTGACCTGGGTGGGAGGCAGGAAAGCTAAGGAGAGACAGCGGGACCTGGGGATGTGCAGGCTGCTTCTGGGGACCAGCAGAATTGGTCTTACTGTGGGAGGGCTGAGGAGAATTGGCGGAGTGGGCGGAACTTGGGGGGACAGCAGTGGGCTGTGGGGAGTAGGGTGGAGTCTGCCGACTATCAGACTATTGGGAAGAAAGAAAAAAAAAAATTTACAAGTTAGAAATCAGTAATCACAAAAAAGTTTGGACATCGACTGATGTCCAAACGAAATAGAATTTTACTTGCTCACATTCAAAGATATGATTGTGAGGATATTCTTGACTCTTGTGCTTTCTTAGATACATCAATAAATTACACTAATATATATTTTGTGACAGTAAATAAAGTAGCAAGTATTGTCTCTAAAATGAGTTAATCATCACTTGGACAAACTCCAACTCAATTGTCTTGAACTACAGTAGTCCTTGTTCTGCTCTGCAGCTTCGGTGAGTTCATGGTAGCACCACAGTTTTTCACCTGCTACAAGTTCTGGTAAGAGTGACCCTCAAGCTCTATGCGCAACTTCAGGGCAGAACCAGGACTACAATCACCATTTGCAGTCTGAGACGGAGGAGTTGGAGTCTGTCAAACCCCAGGAAAAGCCCTAAAATACACCAGCTGTTTGTCTGGGACATTGTATCTCAGTTTTGTTCCATCCTTTATACGTCTTCGAGTAACATTCAGAGTGTTTCAGAAGCAGAGTGTATAGTTTGCATGGTGTCTTCTTTATGCCAGTCCCATGCCTGACTTCCTGCCCTTAACTGCTCTGTTTTGCATTGGCTTGGCTTTCAATATTACAATTAATAAAAATTTTTTTTTTTAAAAAGACAGCCCTGGTGTCCTTTTAAACAATACAGACATATAGAGAGCTGCTCCTGAGACGTGCTGGAGCACATCTGGTGGAAATGCAGCAATTGCCTTTAAAGATTACAATCAACTCCAGCAGCCACATCAGGGCCGTAACACATTACAGTTGTGCTCAGAGTATTTCAGGAAAAGGAGCCTCAGAACAGTAACCCCCACCAGCAGCCAGCCTACCAGCAGGGAAATGTAAGTTGGGAAAGAAGGTTGATAACGGGTGATAGCTGACGTTTAATTTTTCACAGGTACAATCACATCAGTTTCTCTCTGAAATCATACTTGGGAGTCTGATAATATACCTGAGCAACCCACGCAAGTAAATTCTGTTGATGCAAGTGATGCAGGTCTGTACCGTGATGACATTAAAGTTTGACCTCAGGTAGCTGAGCTGTGACAGAAAATGATTCATATTCGTGAATATGATCATGGATTTGTTCATCAATTTTTATCTGTGATTATTAATAGTTT
Source organism: Archocentrus centrarchus (assembly GCF_007364275.1). Lineage (NCBI taxonomy): Eukaryota > Metazoa > Chordata > Actinopteri > Cichliformes > Cichlidae > Archocentrus > Archocentrus centrarchus. The sequence continues at coordinate 30,928,155 of NC_044349.1, read as the reverse complement.
CTATATTGATGCAGTTATACATTTTATTATATAAGCATTTAAGTCTAGCAAATTTAAAAGTCATCATTTACTAACAAAGTTTGTGGTTTTCAGAAAAAGAATCCGGGCTTATTTTAAATCCGTGATGCCCACCAACCAGAACGGCAATGATTTCAGTAACTCCTCTGGCTCACAATCCATCACAATTCACAGCTTATTAATGACAAATATGACCCTGAACAAGAGCACAGTTTGGCTGAAAAGCCATTACATGACCAATGTATGCAAGCTTCTCTAAAATATAACCAATACTCTAGGAGGACGAGTGATTCTTGTGACAGATTTGTGTGGAAAGACAGATGCTTCGCAATGCCATGAGCATCAGTCCTTTGGTTGGATGAGCTAAAAATAAGAGTAAAGTGTCATGTTTCTATTGCTCTTAATCACAGGACATCTTCATGGCAATGTTGATCATCTATATGATAAAAAAAACTTTGTAAACGTCCAGTCGTTTCTCCTCTCATCAGTTATTTTTGACAGTGAAAAACAACAAACATGAGGAGTAAGAAAAGCCAAAGGACTGCACAGCAGACTCATACTTACTCATACTGCACACTGCTGTGTGCTGGTAAACATACTGGACAGACATGAGCCAAATCAATCAATAAAAATGATTGGCACTATCTGATTATGTCAACACTTCTTAAAACGCTCCTGATGCGGGCTGACAGGGGTCTGAAGTTTATTTGGGACAGATGGGAAGTTTATCATTGAGCTGGGATTTGACTGAACATGTAGAAGATTGGTTTCAAACATTTATAAAGATATTTTTTGAAGAAAGATGCACAACATTGGTCAGGTTCTTAGCTCTCTCCCAAAAGTCAAAATGGTGAATTTATAAATATACTGAAAATAAAATACATACTGGCATTTGTTTTATTATATAAATATGTTGCAGCTGCTTGTGTGTGGTAAGGCAAAAACATCAGGTAAAACTAATTTTCAGTTAATATTTGCACCTCTTTCCAGCAGCACTTTGTTTTCAGTTGTTTGACTGAGAGAACATCCTGTAACTTAGTGCAGTTTGGGGGGAAATTGCAATGTTTAATAATGTCCTTCATTATAAAAATATAATGTTGCACTGAAGAAAACTTGTACTTACACATTCTGAGGGCTGTCTGGTCCTTCCAGGACAGTCTGCAGCTGTCTGGGGAATAGCAATGGACTGAGAGCTCACAAGAGTTCGTACCATGTGAGAAGCTGTGAAAGAATAAAAATCCATATAAGCCTTTTTTTTGGACCTCCTAGATGTGTCCCGCATCTGATGGTTATAACTGACATTCAGCAATTTTTAAAGGCACTTACATGTGTTGATATTTCAGAGATTACAGAGACTCTCAAAACACCAGACTGGCAAATATTCCTTTTTCTACACAACTTATAAATAAGTCTTTTTTTCTGACCTGGTGCTCCGGCAGTTCTTTGTTTGAGGTGACGATACTCGGGGCAGTCTCTCCGTACATGGCCCATGTCCCCGCACTGGAAACATCGCCTATCCTTTGGCTCCTCCTCTTTGATGTCCTCATCCTTCTCGTTTTCCTTCTTCTTCATTCTGACAAAAAATAAATAAATAAAAAAGTCATGGTACCACAAGAAGGTATGAAAAACTGTCAGATTTGATACAGACATATAAGGGAGTATAATTACAAATTGCAAAAGCTTTCCCTTAAAATAATTCTGCTTCCTGCCAAACAAAAACACCTTCAACTGACAATATGTGCAATTTGGTAGCTAAACATTTTTTTCAAAAGTATAAACAGTAAATTATAAACAATGAACTACCTTAGTTACCAATCAACAAACTACAGATGTTAAACTACTAACATTTTTCTAACCAAGGTTAGGAGATATTATTTTCTGTAATGTACAGTACTGTGCAAAAGTCTTGAGCCACCTCTCATTTCTTTGCATTTTGTTTCCAAGGAGCCAGACTTTCTTGGAAAACTTACAGTGATCTTGAGCAGTGGCCTCCAGACTTCCTCAAAGTCTGTTTTGGACAATGGCTGCTGTTTGACTCAACTTTAGTCCAGTCTTTCTACCTGATTATTTTCAGTGGAATGTTTTTAGTGCATTATGCCACTTTTTTACACTGATCTATGACTCATTCAACCATAAAAAGGCACCTATCAAAAGGGATGAACCAATTTTAAATTGTATCTTTAGGCAGTCTGTTACTAGCAGCCTTTCCCTAAAACAGTTTGGTCCCATTTCTTTAGTTGAATTTATAGTTAAAAAAAAAAAAAAAAAAAAAAATGCCAAAGATGACAGTTTGATGGACATAAATAAAATAATTTTGCACCAACAAAGTGATTCCCAAAGCACTATTAGCCAAACACATAGCATACAATCAGTATGTTGTGCAGGACTGGTGAGATGCATCGAGATCAGTAAATAGATAAACTGATCAAGGAAATTTAATCAGAAATGGTCTCAATGGAAGGGTGGCAGCCAAGAAGCCATTTTTTAAGAAGGGAAAGAGGGAGAAAAGATTGAGGTTTAACAAATTACACAAGAACTGGACTTTAAAAAAAAAAAAAAAATCTGTGGCAATGGGTCTTATGGCATGATGAATCTAATTTTTTGATTAAACAGTCATCAATATGTATAGGAGAGGCCAGGAGAGATGTACAGGTTTTATGGATGTCTACAGCCACCCGTAAAACACGGTGGAGGTTCTGTCGTGGTCTGGGGCTACATTCAGCCAGTGGTAGTGGGAATATTGTTAAAACTGATGGAATTGTGCATACAGAAAAGTATTGTCAGATTTTGATCCATCGTGCAATACCATCTGGAAAGCATCTGATTGGCAACAGCTTCATTTTTCAGCATGACAATAATCCCAAACATACTGCCAATGTAGTAAAAGCATACCTGGACAGAAAAACAAACAATGGAACACTATCAGTCATGGGCTGGCCTCCCCAGACCTCAAACCTTCTTCATTATTGAAGCAGTGTGGGATCATCTTGACAGATAATGGAACAACAGGCAGAAAACATCCAAAGAAGAGCTTTGAATGTCCTTCAAGAAGCCTGGAGAACTATTCCTGAAGACTACATAAAGAAGCTACAAGAAAGGTTGCCTAAAAATCTTGTGTTTTCTCAAGACTTTTTCAACCACCCAAGACCCTGGAGTCACACCTATAAATCAACTCTAGAGACTCTGTAGAGACAGAAAAACACACTCTCACAAAAGGCAAAGTCTTTCAATAATCTAGAATTACAAGTAAAATCTCAGTCCTAGGTTGATAAAATAAACAGCGGCCCTTCACTTGTGCTTTTAAACAAAACAGTATTACTTCCAAGAGACTGATGGAACTTGCTTGTAATCAAGCTACTACTGAAAAATATACGGCCAACAACTTAAAAAGTAAACAAAAAACTGAACGCTAAAGTGGAGGTTATTTTAAATATATGCAAAAAAATATATATAACTGAAACTGGCCATTTCCAAAGCAACTCATTTTCTAATGACACTTGAACCTATATACTTTTAGGAAAGGAGATGACACCTAAACAGTGCATGCTTTCTGGAGTGTTATGGAAACTACATCAACAATGTATAGTTCCCAAATTACTTTTATGTACTATACTGGAGTACTTTGGCCTGTGAAGGTTAACGTACATGTTTAAATACAATTAAAGCTGAGCATGCATTTACCTAGTTTAAACATTTAAAGACTGTTTCCATGAGTTCAAGCACTGTCTAATCTCAGAGTAACACGGTCGAAGAGAAGGAGAAACCAAACAACGGAGGCCGTCCACAACACCAGGAAATAAGTGAAAATGTCCACTAAACAAACAAGTTCCTTGTCGTGCATCAAAATAAAAGTCTTGTTCAAAAATTCAAGGTTTGGGTGCTCTAACACATCCCTAAATGGAATAGCTAAGAAAAATAAAAAACCTAGCTGCAATATCACTAACAACATTCATCAGCAGCATCAGTCACAGATATTAAACAGGTTTTTAAGAAAATCCTAATGAGAATGACTGGCAGTGACTGGTTCATTAGAATTAAGAGTAGGGTCTTTACACAGCACACAGCGCATGACCCTATCTGCCAAACGTAAACACCAATTAAGTGCAAATACAGCAGATGCAAACAGGCTTCTTTGGAACATCAGACTGTATCTGAAATGGGTGTGACAGTTCCCTCCTTAGCTTTATTTGTAGTTTTGAAAATGTGAGAGATCACAAATTAGAAGTTCTATGTATTTTAGCACATTTATTTTTTCTGAGTAGTTTTTCTTGAAAATCTAGCCCTGTGAGAGATAAATTTCCTTGAATAAGGGGACCACCTGCGTCTCTTTGGACAGTCCTTCATGTAATGTCCAATCTTTCCACAGATCCTGCAGCACCGGTCATTAGGTGCCAGCTCACCATCTGTCAGCACCTTTGAATCAAAAAAGTAGTCCTGCAGCAGAAGAGCACATATTCAAAACATATGAGCAGACAGCATTCAAAGTCTGAACATTCAATTGTATTAACTGGAGGTACAGAACCTGACATATGAATGACATACCACTTCAGTACCGGGGACGGGATAAAAGGGAGTTCCAAACAACTTTCTCCCATTTATAAAAGCCTTCATGATGAAGTTTGTCACTGGTGGAAGAATCAGAGACAGTGTAAGGAACAGGCTATTTTCACAGTTTTAAATCAAGCATCTAAAGCAAAGAAAAGAAACCCTGAAAAAGTAACAGGTTTAGATGAATTCTAAACTGATTTACATAGAATCTTGATATATGTTTACATTCCCCCCCCCTTCAAAACAACTGTATGGGTTAATTTTAAATATCCATTTAGATGGAGTGTTGCCACTTTGAAAAGTGTCCTGAGACTGTAGCTGATCCTGTCTGCAGACAGTTGTACAGCTGTCTGCTAGGCCTCAGCTCCACTAAGCTTGAAGTAGAGTCACTCAATTGGATTTTAAAACTGTATTTGTGCTCTGTATACTTTTATGCTATCTAACAAATAACTTTCTACATGGTGCAGATGGTCTAAGAAGTTTGTGCATTGGTTTTGGTGAGTGAAATTGTAGTATTTTATTAATCTGTTATTATGTAGCAGTTGGCAAGTATGTGTGTCTGTGCTTTGTGCCTGTTTTCTTTATGGATGTAAATTGCTAACCATGCTAGCTAGCATTCACAGTTAACTAAGTCCCCCAGCAACCCTGAACTGGATAAGCGGGTGGGCAGACGGACGATGGGCAGACGGATGGATGGATTAATAATAACATACTAGCAACAGCTCTGATAATGACCTCATGTATTAATAGTTTTTGAAGTTCATGGTACACTATAAACATAATGTTTTAACCTTGATAATGATGGTAACAAATACCAAGATGAAATGATATTTCAATCATATTTGGAATATAATGGAGTCCGTGTAACTAGAAAACATGCTGCTAAAATCTGTATTGATGAGAGTGATGTAGAGGGTTAGCCTTTAGTGCTTATGTGCTCTATTATTTAAGAGTTGCCTTATACCAACAGAAAACTAAACTGACAGGGGAAAAAAAGGAATAAAACTCAAGACTGACTAGAAGCTGTAATGAACTGGATCATAACCAAAGATAAGTTTTGAAACTCAGTAGAACGCGTCAATAAGCTGTTTCTTGGATCGAGTGTGGCAGGCACTTACTTTTACGAGAAACTCCAGCGCCAAGGTTATGATTCAAATCAAAGGGATCTAAGAAGAATAACATATGAGTGAGATAAAGCAGCAAATCAAAGCAGAGGGACAAGCAGAGCCATGTGAGTACCTTCAATAGCGATGCATTTGCTGGTCCACTGTTTTTCAAACGTGGTGAGGCGTTTCCTTTGGCGAATGCTGATCACATGCTCTTTGAAGTCAAATTCTTCAGTGTAAAAGCGTAGAAGTCCCAGCCAAAGCTCTCCCACAGACTCTGTGTTCTGATGATGCGCTGAGTGACGCCGCCGCTGTGAGGACAGAGGAAACAAATTACCAGGTACTAACCACAATTTCTTTGGTTAATCAGATTTGACTGGTGATTCAATACATGCAGTTTTTACAGCCCAGGGACAACTAAGATTAAATTTCATTTAGATACTGCTTTTAAATAACATTACAAATAAGTTCCATGAGGTATTTCAAAAATGGTATTTCACTTTTTTTTTTTTTGTTTTGTTTTTTAAAACTCACCAGATCCTCAAGGTCATCAAAGAAAAAAGCATTCCAGCCATCTACCATCCGCTGGGGAACAGTATTCCCATCAAAGATCTACAAAGACATAAGAAAGATATTTAGTTTATTAAATTCAAAACTTAAAAAAAAAAAACACACTTAAGTTTCAGACATAGCACTTGACTGAGTCATTAATCAGTGGTAGATACCTCCTGCAGAACAGGAATGACAGGTGGCTGCCTCTGCTGCAGGAAGTAAAGCACCATCAGGATGTAAGCATAAGATGAGAGGCTCCCTCTGGAAGCATCACCAATGTCGCAGCGCTGTGAGGACAAAAGGTGGGTTAGTTACATGTGTATGTTTTCCTTGACAGGCCAAACTATATCATGTTGTAGAGCTTATACTTTCTGTTGTATTTGTGGCATTTTTTCCTTTATAAGAGAGGTGATCTCAATGGGACTTCCTGGTTAAATAAAGTTGAATATATATTAAATCTGGTATACCTATACGTACTGGTGCTGATGTATGGGACATTAAACAGAACTAAACAACAGCTTGATGGCACACCTTTACAAGTCAGAATACACTGATATGGGATCCAAATACTGTATTTATGCATCTCTACTTCTAACACACCCTAGCAAGATCCTGGATCACTGTGTACTCAGTTAAGGTTACAAAAACCACACACCTTTGCAAAGACCTTCATTGTGTATCCCAGGAACTGCACACGTGGATCCAGAGCTGCATATGTAGCTAGCATTCTGGTGTTGTGTTGAGCCTGCAAAGAAGATTGCACCAAATTAATTTATAATGCAACACATTTAACAACATAAAGTACGTCATAACATTTCATAATCACTGTGACAATGAGGGCATCTTCCACTCACCAGTGTGTTATAAAGGCTGATATCCCCCTCCAAACCACTTTGTTTGTGTTCAAACTTCACAATAGGCACTTTAGCTGTGGTGATAGGCAAGATGTTCCTCAAACCTGGGATAACAGACATTAGGAGATTAAAGTTGGATTTTCACACGGACAAGAGTCGCCTACCAAATTATGCAGACGGAAAGACTCAGAAAACCATTTACCTGCATGCTTCTTGAGCACTTTTGCAAGGCCTTCAATGATTTCTTTGCAGTTCAGCTTCTGTTCAGACAGATTGAAATTTAATTTAACCACAGATTATAAGAAGTAATGACCGTATGTTTAATCAGGTGGGTGTGTGTTGCTGAGTGTTTTGCCTGCTAACCTCTGCAGTCTCATGACCTTCCAAAGTCATGCAGATGTCAAGGTCACTGTCACGAAAGCCAAAACCATTTTTGGAAGATCCAAACAAGCAAAGCTGAGCTTTTTCTGTGGAAAAATGGAAATTTCCATCCATATGTTACTGTTCAGCTAAAAACAAGTCAGATCAGTCTTTTAAAGTGTTATCACAGTTGTCATACTCTCTAAACTCTTTCCCATCAATTCTACTAGATCTACTAATACTCATGAAGTAAATGGAACCCAATGGTAACTTCAGATGCTTCACAGTGAATGTATTCCAAAATAGATACGTCTCATCAACTACTCAACTTGAAACATACAAAACAAGCATTAACAGTAGACTGCAAAGTTACCACGGAAACAGGGAGGATGTTATGTTTCAGGCTCACCATTGTATTCCTTCCTTATAAACCTCTCCAAGCTAGCAAGGATCTGCTCCCTCTTCTGCTGTTCAACATGTGTAGGTGACAATTCATCTACAAAGAGCAGAATATAAATGTAAACGATGTGCAATGAGTGATTAGCTAATCAAAAAAAAACAAACAAAAAAACCAGCAAACTACTTATGATGCCTTAATTTTTCAAGTTGTTTTTTCAAGCTGTTTTATTAACAAACAAAACAATAGGCATATATAAGCATCGTTTTCCTGATCAAATTTCAGCTTCCTTTTAAAGGGCTTCAAAAATATTTTTTTATAAATAATTTGTGCAATGCACTCAAAGATGAAATCAGACTGAACCATCTAAATGTCAGTTATTCATTCCATATTAGAAGTGAATATGAGCTAATGCCAACTGTTGCCCACCATACACTGAAGGGATGATAGGTATTCATTTTACTCAAATTCTTCTTAATGACAATACAGTTCCACGCAAAATGAAAAGTAAAAGAAGCCAGAAGTGCACTGTTTGCTACATACAGTAACACAATCTGCAGAGGCCATCAAGGATCTCTCTGAAGCGCTCGTTCATAGGAGGCAGAGGCTTCAGCTCAATCTTCTTAAAGTCTTCAGGACACTCGTCCTTCAGGTGACCGTCTCGCTTGCAAATGCTGCAAACAACAGTTGGAGGCTAGAACAGGAAAACAAATGTCCAGGAACAATTAGACATGATGGTCTTTACCAACCCAGATAAGATAAATGCACAGAAATGTTCTAAACATAATGTGCAAAATGCTTTTAAATAGGTTTCAGCATTTCTTGAACCATTAATGCTGCAAAGATATTCAGCAACTAACTAAAACAAGTAACTAACACTAAAGGCAGAAAATCACCATGGCATAACATTTCTGTGGGGCAATATTACATAATACAAAGCTTGAAAAAATTTCCTAATGGTTGCTTTACGGTATCTAAATTCTACAGAAAGCCACAGTGTAGCAATCTGGCACTTAAAAACTGGACTCAGTGAACCTTTAAAACTATTTGCCCATCCACCCAGCTGTGCGGTACACCCTGGACACTGAGACAGAACCATTTAAGCTCACATTCACAGCTACAGCCAATTCAGAATCACCAATCAACATAACATGCATGTCTTTGAACTGTGGGAGGAAGCCAGAGTACCCGGAGAAAACTCATTCAGGCATAGGGTGAACAAACAGTTAAGTGGCATGAGCAGGTAAGATGATAAACCAGTAGCAAGTTAGTTTCTCTTTTGTTATCAGAACTCTATTGTTAACAGCTCAGGAGCTATAGTTTAAACAATGTTTCATACACAAAGCTGTGCCTTGCTACAAACACTTATCCAATGAGTGGATGGTATTCATTATATTTTACCTTGCCACACGTGAAAATCATCTTGTCAAATACATAGTGCAGATCATCTGATGCAACAGGCCCGTCGTCATCCTCTGAAACGCCGTTATCCTCCTCTTCCTCCTTGTCACTGTCCAGCAGGCCATTGGAGAAGGAAGGTTTGGTTCCCTCACTGAGAACCATATCCATGAGGCATGCATCTAAAGTGTTTTCATTCCTTTGTCTGGATGGATCTGAACCATCTTCATCATCACTGTCAGGCTCTTCATCATCCTTTGATCCCTGGTGCCCTCTTTGATCACTCTGACTTGTTTCTCCTTTCCTGTTGTTCTCATCCTTGTTCACAGATGAAGGCTCTTTCTTCACAGCATCTTCCAATTTTGCATCCTGCCCCCTTGCCTTCCTCCTTGTTTGCTGTCCTCGGGTGCCCCTTTTCTGAGGGCAAGCAAAGTATTTGTAAGCTGTACGAAAGCGCTCCTGGATGTACTCAAAGACCATCTGGCTGTTCAAGCTTCGAGCGACATTCCTCTTCAAGGCAAAGGGATCTAAAAAAAAAAAAAATACACAGACAATGAATTTCTAATATTTCTCTACACCTTTAACTCAAGGTTTCCAATTAAACGGTCTCTTACCTTCGATAGCAAGCCGGCGACGAGGCCAGTTCTTTACTTCCCTAGAGAGGAGGTCCTTTAAACGGATGCTGATGATATATTCTTCAAGTGCAAATTCCAGTGTGTAGAAACGTAAAAGCTCCAACCATAACTGGCCCAATGACACATCTTTACCCACGTCCAAGGTTAGACGGATCTTTAATGGAAAAGTAAAGTAAGATTATCGATGATGCCACTGAGAAATTACTCTTTTCCCGAAAAATTAAGACTTACCAAGCCCTCCGAGTTAGGAGTATCACTGGGCTGCTCTAGTTTGGACCTGCCTTCTCCCTTGGTGCCACCTCTGTTCTCTCCTCGTCCCTCTGTAGAGGTCGGGGGTTTGTGCTCCCACTGGACATACATATCTAGTGCAATTCCAGTCAAATGATATTCATCCACACGTTTGATGTCAAAGCCTTCAATCTGCAGGAGAAAAATCAATGCCACACATAGAGTAGAAGTAAAGTAAAACCGTAAGAGGCGACTGGTCTGTTTTTAAAAGCCAGTTTAACTTGAGTTTATAATTTTATAATTTAAGTTTATAATTTACAGCTCCCACATCTTGTGAAAGCTCCACTAAATGAACTGGACTCCTATTCTCTTCTGGTAAATGATGTGTGCAGTAATACTTTATACTTTAAATGTGGTGCCTGAAATGAAATGCAGTGCTAGTTAAATAGGTCAAGTGATTTATAGCAGCATCAGAACAATTTTCCTTATTATGCTAAAGTATGCAGCATAGTGCTAAAAATGTCTGATCAGACATGAAGGATTTGTTAGTGGGGTATTTTTTGAGTTTATGCATCTGTTAATGGACTGGAGCCACGTGGGAATATTTTTCACAAATCACGACAACAGAAAATGTGGGTCATCTTGTCCATTATATTGAGTATATCTTATATTTCAATCCATTTCTTCTCCTCTATATCTTCAAAAAATGTTTGATTATTTATAGAAAGATGATGCATTATAAAGAATTAGGAGTAAACAAGGAACAAAGAAAGTCAAACTGGTTCAACTGAAACCAGTTACTTCAACTGCTGCTACCACTTCTACAATAGGGCTGTGCCATAAATTGTCTGCAATAATACCGTTGTAAATTTTTGAAAAATGAAATAAAGTGTCATATCGTGATACTATTGCTATAGCAACACAGTCAAATACAACCAGGCTATAAAGGAAGGCATACTAGCAGCTAGTGATGTGTAACCCAAAAGTAAACAAACCCACTCAAGCATCGCTAGCTGTACTTGCCAACTACACTCCATATAATATGCTATATTGCCAAAAGTTTTCGCTTGTCTGCCGTCACACGCATATAAACGCGAGTGACATCCCATTCTTAAGCCATAGGTTTTGATATGTCAGCCCACCTCATCTAGTGGTGGCATGTTTTTACACCACTGCATGTGACACTCTGCGTTGCACTTGCTGATGTAAGGCTTGGATGCAGCTGCTCGGCCCAGGAAATGAAGTTTGGAGGTCTGTAGCAACTGAATCTGCATAAAGTTGGCAACCTCTGCACCTCAGCATTTGTTGACCCCAGTCTGTGATTTTTATGTTGTCTACCACCTTGTAGCCGAGTTGCTTCCACATTGTTATAATACCACTAACAGTTGAGTGTGGAATATTAAGGAAATTTCAGAACTGGACCTGTTGCAAAGGTGGCATCCTATCTCAGTACCATACTGGAGTTTACAGAGTTCCTGAGAGTGACCCAGTCTTTCACAAATGTTTGTAGAAGCAGTCTGCACACCTAGGTGCTTGGTTTATACACCTGTGGTTGGATTAAATTATTTGGATAGATGAGTGAATAGATTTGGGAATATAGTGTATAAATGCTGTCTGCAAGCATCAACAAAATGTTCAGTTTTGTTTTGCTTTCCTCTGTCAGAAATATCAAATTTTCTTGAAATATTATGATAAAATTTTGAGGCTACAAGACCCACCCCTATTCTACAACAGCTATCAAATAAAAAAAAAATTAAAAAAATAATTTTGTTTAAAGGTAGGTTATCTGCTTGGGAGAGCAGATACAAAGTGACCCTTTTTCAGCAACTTACCCAGGGGCCCAGATAGACAGGGAGGATAGGCTCTTTTCTCTGCTGCAGAAAGAAGATGACCATGAGGGCAAAGGAGTATGAAGGGATGCCACCTTCAGCCTGGCAGTCAATGTGACACAACTGTGCAGATAAATACATAAAGAGAAATAAATAAATAAATAAATAAATAAATCTGAGCTTTCAGCCAAACATTCCATTATAAAAACAAAAAAAAAATCACTTCCATTATAAGTTGTTTATTTCAGGTCTGCCAGTTTTAAAGTCCAAAACATTCAGTACATCATTTGTACATCCATTAAAAAAAAACCAAAAAAAAACCAAAGACTTTATTACAAGCTTGAAAACTGCAACATGTGAAGACCTGCGTTTGTACTAAAAAAATGACATATTATTGGGTATGTATTCTGTGTCAGAAACAGCCTTACCCTCGCCCAGTAGCGGAAGGCCAACACCAATGGAATCAGTCTTGGCTCCAGTTTTGCCAGGGCTGCCAAGTGATTGGTCGTAAGACAAGCAACATCATTACCTGCACTCACTTTACACATCAGGCCGCTGTGCAGGAACAGAGGTGGGGGAGATGATTAATAGCTGAATCAAATTGTCATTCTCATATTTGAGAGATACGTTAAAAATCTAAAAATACTAGACTACAGGCCTCAGTAATTCCCCACACACTTTATCTAGGCAGGCTACTCGGCTATATACTAACAATTTACAACTCACTTTAGAATTTAAACACACACACACACACACACACACACACACACACACACACACACACACACACACACACACACACACACACACACACACACACACACACACACACACACACACACACACACACACACACAATCCCTGGAGCCTCAGCCCTTCCCATCATGTCTTTCCCCACCAGATGCCTAACCAGGTCATTGCTGTTGCAGTTCTAACGCATCAATTTTGAGGGAAAACTGTTGATTTGCCCCAATATATCCCGCTCACTAACAGGTGCCATGATGTCATAATTATTATTATAAGTTATGCCTGATCGGTAAACAGTGGGAGAAAATATGCTGAATTTGTAAGTTTGCTTACAAAGAAATTAACTGTCTGATTTTTATGGTAGTTTTAATTTTAGTGGAGAGAGACAGAATATGAACTATCCAGAAAAAAAAAAAAAAAAAAGCCCATTACATGAACATTTCTTGTGTGATGTATTTGATTCTCCTAAACACAGCCAGAATTCTGGCTCTCACACATTATAATCTGTGTGCTACATGGGCACACAGCCAGTCAATCAGTTATAGATACTCCTGATCTCAACTCATTATGTGTATAAAGCACACCTGTCCACAGGATCGATTTCTTCCATTCCAACCTCTCCACCACTATGGGCGAGACCAAAGAGCTATTAAAAGGACATCAGGGATGTCCTTTTAATAGCTCTTAAAAGGACAAGATGGTGCCTTATAGTTTGAGGATGATTGTGAGAAAGGTGGTGGATCAATCCAAAACTACACCGGAGGAGCTTCTTAATGACACGAAGGCGGTTGAGACCACAGTCACCAAGAGCACAATTAGTGACAGACTACACCATAATGGACCGAACTCTTGCAGCACCCATAAGGTCCCCCTACTGAAGAAGGTTCATGTACAAGCCTGTCTGTATGCAAGTTTGCCACTGAACATCTAAATGATTCAGAGAACGCTTTGGGAGAAAGTGCTGTGGTCAGACGAAACCAAAACCGAGCTTTTTGGCATCAACTCGACATGTTTGGAGGAAGAGAAATGAGTATGACCCAAAGAACACCATCCCCACAGTCAAGCACACCAGTGGAAACATTATGCTTTTGGGCTCCTACAATATGTGCAAACCTGATGGCAAACTACAAGAAATGTCTACAAGGGTTTCTCCAAGTACTAAAGTCATGTTTTGCTTGGGGATCAAATACTTATTTCATTTAATGACATGCATGTGTTTTTTTCTTGGTTATGGTTGATATTCTGTCTCTCGCCATTAAAATGAAACTGCCATAAAAACTGGAGGTTATTCATTTCTCTGTAAGTGAGCAAACTTACAAATTACAAACCCTAATAATCATTTCCCTACTGTACAGACATTCACAGACATTATACAATGTCTTAACTTGACAAGGCCAAGGACTACTAACTTCTTTTAGTGATCATTATTGACTACAACTAGTAGTTTTTTCTCTTTGCCAGCACAAAAAGGATTTGTTTGACAGCACTCATTAGATTGGCCAATACGCAGAACAATCGGAAAGTCCAAGGAACGCAGTGAAGATCTAAAATGGAGAACAGGGTCATCTCAAATTAATATGGGTCTGCTGCTTTACCATTTCCAATTTGCCCTAAATTTTTTATATTCAGTGTTTGGACATATAATGATTAATGTGAAATGTTAACTTCATATATCAAATACTTTTCAAGATTTTTTTTTTTTTTTTTTTTTTAAATATAAACTGGTCCATCGACCCACTTCCAGCATGTTTTTTCACACTTTGAAATCTGAGGCCACGTTTGAACATGAATCTCTCAAAAGCTAATCAATATAAAAGCCTGATCTTTCTTACCATAAAATTGAACATGGATCTGCTAGAATACAGTACCAGTCAAAAGTTTGGACAGACTTATCCATATGCAAAAAAATGTTTCCTGCTGATGGTGGGAACAACATATTTCCCCACAAAAAAAAAAAAAAAAAAAAAAAAAAAAAAAAAAAACACTCAGTGGAGTACAACCAGGCCAGTTACGATACCAGCAGCTGGTGATATGCAACCTCAACTTATTGCACCGAGCCTTGCTGGGGCACTTGTTACTCCCTGTGACAGGAAGAGCAAACTATGGATGGAAATCTATGTGGACTATGGACTGCTAAACACTGCGTTTAGCAGTTATTTTATACTTCTAATTTCCAGGCTACTCTTGTGCTTACACTTGACTTAGCTGTGTCACTACTATTGCACTATAATGCTGCTGCCGGAAGCACCCTGTAGCTATAAATGTACACTTGACTTTAGGTAGCGTGTCATCAATGACAGTAGCTCACTGGAATAGAAGAATAGAAAATGCACTTGATTTACTTACACATATAAATGCTGCAACAAACTGTTTTTTTTTTTCTACATTGTCAGAAGTATTGTTTTTATATGATACACTGATACATTTTTAATTTAAAGACATTTTCTTGTAGCACAACAAAACACTGCTGCCAATGTAAAATGGTGTGAGCTATAAAGGCCAAGCATGTAGGAGTCACTAAGTACAGCAACAATGCGCAACCACACAGAATGGAATGAGATCATATGACACAGCTGACTCTATGATGGTATTGTCAAAATGCCAAGGGACCCAATCAGAAAAATATTTAATTAGAGGGAAAAAAAACAACATAACAGTAAAATAGAGAGATACAATACAAAAAGACAAAAAGGGATGCTGTCAATGCTCACCTGCTAGCATCACGACAGAACACAACAGGTACTTTGGCATGAAAGTCTGACTCAACCTCAGAAAATTCAGCTAGAGTGAGAAGGAGAAAACAGTTAATTACTTCAAACAAAAGTTGCACAAATCTTCATAAAAGCCAAAATGCACAAAATAGCAATAAAAATTCAAGTTTTTTTATTTTTTATTGTTTTTATTAAGGAGGGGTTTCATCCAAATTAAAAACAAAACAGAGGAGGAAAGCAAGGAAACAGAGTTCAACTAATTTGGAGGTATAAACAGATTAATAACAGTCATCTTAACTTTATTTAAAATGTAACTGCACTAAGAAAACTTACAGCTGTTTTTGAGGATTTCCAGCACCTGAATTAGGACTTCGGGTTGTGTCATCTGAACAGAGATAAGAAACGTGTCACTGTTGTCACTGTGCTTTCAAGGTCTAGAGTAAAGGGATTGTAAACTAGCAATAGCAGCCTTACTGAGGAAGGATAGGTGACATCAATGTTGATATCACTTGTCTTGAAGGCAAAACGGGTAAGACATGAACCATAGAGACGGAGAGAACAAGCTGAAAACCAAAGAAAAGACATTGGAAGATATATAAACTTTACGCAGAATTATTCATAGACAGAAACACCGCAAACTGCTCTAAAGGTAAAAACAATAAATTCACTGGATGATATATCATACAACCTGAGAGGTGCCTCTGTATGATCTCCTCCATCCTGTTTACCACTGCCTTTCGAATCTCAAAGTCTTCATCTGAGATCCCTTGCTGCCTTGCAGTTTCTAAGACAGTGGCATTGACAGCCCTCAGCTGAGCAGCAGTGGGAGGTGGCAGGGCACGCAACTCATTCTCCTCTTGTTTCTCCTAACATGCCACAAGCAGAATGTGTAAAATATTGTAAATTCTTACTACCAGTCCACTCAGATAAGCACTAACACATCACAAGTTCTTGAAACCTTTCTCATACCATTATGTTCTTTTTGTGTCTCTTCTCCTTGATGTGTTTGTGAGCTCCTTGAATGTTCTCAATGTGCACAGAGCAGAGCTTGCATAAGTACTGGTAGTTTGGGTACTCAGGTGACTGCTGTAAAAACAGAGAGCGGCAGAAACAATCAATTTATGTTCTCTCCATGTGGAGGATTTGTCGTTTTGATCCTCCAGCTGATGATAAATACTACAACAGACTTGTAAAATGCCCAGTGCAAGAGACAGACTGGCAATGACTCAATGGTATAAAAGGGGTGAATTAAAGAAAATTAGGAAGAGCAGAGTATATCCTCAGTTATACATCCTGTTCAACCTTTTATAGGGCACTCACTGAAATACACTGCAACCTTAGGACAATATTGGAGGCTGTAACAAGACAATTACTTTTGTGACATTTTTCAAAATGCTTCATTTTCATGTTGAAACACAACAACAACAAAGTCACCATATTTAGTTCCTTGCCCGTAAGTGCTAAAAAAAAAATTCCAAGAAGTGAACAAAAAAACCCACCAAAAACACATTTTAGAACATTACAACACATTCATTACAACATCACATTTTAGAGCATTACAACATACACATTACAACTTTATACATTAGGCCATTTCTTCATGACCACATTCTTCAAGAACACATTTCTTAACCTCACTGAAGCACAAGATGACATCATCTATATATACAGTGTGGAAATGATCAAAGACAGTCACTTGCCCTATGAAGGTGTTAAATACTGAATGCTCATTTTAAACACAGTGATGGCTTCAGCTTATGTACAAGTAAGCTTCAGACTGCTCTATGGACTGTTTCATACTGTTTTTTTTTCCCAGTCTTGGTTAGATGTGACATCACTGACAGTGAATATCAATATGGGCATCTCAGTCACACTGCTGACCTTGAGCTGCTCAAATCTCTTTTTTTGAGAGGGGCAGCCAATCAGGTAAACTGAGAGCCTTCACCAAGGTCCAGTATAAGAAAACTAGTAGAATCCAGGAATAAAAGTACAGTATTGCAAAATAGCATTATAGGTCCATGTTAAACTGAGCTCAATTTTTACTGCTCTTAGAATAAGAACATTGGTCTGATTTCTCCCCTGTTTAAAAGAGCCAGAAATATAATTCATCCTTATTTAGCAAAGAAATACTTGTGTGCAACTTGTGTTTTCCATGTTACATTTAATTTATTAGGCAATTACTTATAATGATATAGTAATAATCTGTTTCATAGCCAATTGATGGTTAAGCTTCCAAATGGAAAGGAAGATACTGCCGTAGTGCCCTCAAGCTCCAGTCTTATCTTCAGTTGGAAGATCCCTGCTAATATAGTTCACAATGTAAAAAATATTTGAATTTATATTAATTAAATTAAAAATGATTAAATTACACCCAGTCTCTTTGAAGACTCTCAGTTTCCTACTTGAATTCTATCCACTCTACTGAGGAGTCAGATCTCATTTGTAATAAGCAGCATACTAAAGCATCAGGGGTAAAGCAATCAGGACTGCAAAGCACAAACATCCAAGTAAAGAAACAAAAGGGGAATTTTAAAGCTTTAAAGCCTTCATCGTTTCTAACATGTCTGTCAGATTTCAACATAATGTGTTTATCTGTTAGTCTATCAAATTATACTATTATTATTGTAATTATTATACTACAGCAGATGGGCTCTGGCTTAACCTCCTGAGACCCTGCGTCCACATATGGGGACATTACATTTTGGCTTTGCTGCACCTTATACTTCACTGTGCTCAATAGTATTTTATACTTTGTTAAGTCATGTTGTTTTTGTTGTGTTATGCTATAAAATAATCCCAGTGTCCACATCTGAGGACATCTGTTTTCTGACAAAAGTATGTAACGACCATGTAACAAAATACAACTTCCTGTTCAAAGAGGAAGCTTAGTATATATACACATTTCAAGTCCATCTAATCACAAATATCTAGGAGAAATTGAAAATGGATTGCAAACAGGAGCTCGGGTCTCAGGAGGATAAAGCAGCAGCTGAAATGAGCTCTTCCAATAAACTACAGCAGTGTTCCTTCAGACAGGTCACATTCAGAAAATCTAAAATCATCGGAGAAAGATTCAGCTGAAAAAAAAAAAAAAAAAAAATCACGTCATACAAGTTATGTGACATGGTTTGCTCACTTTCAACAGTCGGTGGATGTAGTCTCTGTAGAGACGCTCCTCTGCCTGTCGGAGGCCCAGCTGTTGCTCTGTAAGGGGTCCTTCCTCCACAGTGGGCCTCACCTCTGAGCCCTCTTGCACAGACTGATGCATCAGTGTTGCAGCTTTCACCACTACAAAACAACAAACACAATGCACTTTACTGGAGCTCCATTTGGTGAAGACGACTTAATCATCTCAGGAAAAATATCTTATAACCCACCATGGGATTTTTCTTTTGCTGGGGCTCCAGCAGAGCTCTTGGCCTGCTCTGTAAGCCTGTTCTCAGGGGTACCAGGCACTACAGAAGAGCTGCTCTCTTTGTTTGCCGAGGGGCTGCTGTCTGCAGAAAGAGACCCCCTTGACCCAGAAGCCTGAGGCACCAGGTGCTGCTGTGAGATTCCCACTCTTCCTTTGCCTCTCTCCCCAGAACCTGTTCTTCCAGTCAGCCTACTCAATCTGGATGACCGACCTCTTCTCTTGTCCTGGGGGGTATCTGCAGAAGTCTTGCCTGGCCCACGACTTACCTGGCTGCTTAGATTATGTTCATCCTTGGCAGTGGAACTGTTTTCTTTGCTGCGCCCTGCAGACTTAGGACCGTCTCTCTGCACAGGAGTCTCTTTACTTGACTTCTCAATGGACAAAGCTTTAGCTCCTCTGGGCTGAGATTGTCTGACAGACTTTACTGGACTTATGGACTCATCCATCCCTTGTTTTCTGCTGCTCTTATTCCTGGTGGAGTCAACACCAAACTGAAGATGACCAGGGAGGCAGACCACGCAAAGTCTAGGAAAAGAAGAAGAAAGAAATGATATCTAACTGGAAGGACTAAACAAGAAAAAACATTGCAATGTGTTGTGCCTTGTTTTACGCGTTCAGGTGAGGCTGGCTAACCAATTACATATGTAAACTGCATAGGCAACTTAGGGAAAAAGAGGAATCTTTAGTTAATAATTGCTGTCTTGTTCATTTTAAAAACTACTCCGGCACAATGACAGAATTTATTTGACATGTTTTAAGAAGTGGACTTTGTTTACAAAGGTGAATTAGGTGAATATAAAAGGTAAATATAAGAAAGTGTTTGGTTACTTTTGGCTCAGCTGGTTTGGCTCATTTGTATATAGGATTTTTCATTGTTGTTTTAAACAAATAAGGATATTGTTGTTAAAAAAAAGTGGAATGTTGTTTACATGTTAAAAATAATACAAATTTAACTGTTTTTGGTGTTTGGACAGATCATTCTTATGTGCATCATGAAGTTCAAGTCAACTCGAATAACACTTCAGAATAAATGCCTGGAGGTGTTTCAAGATGGCTTTCAGGTACTCAAGACTCATTTAGAAGGACTTTGTCACCCATGTTTTCTGTATATTTTTTTAAAAAATTGGCTGATCTCAGTTAAGAGATTATTCAGGAAAATGTATTTATTTTATTTATTTATTTTCTTTTGGGGGGGGGGTCCATTGTCTGACAATAAACAATACTAACAAAGAAGAAAGTAGCATGAACAAATTAACAGTGGCAAAGCAGAGAAAGGCGGGTGGAGGCATTTCACAGAAAACAAAACTGAAGTTGAATGCAGGTCCACTTAACTGCATTCTACAGAGAGTATTATGATCTACAGCTGCAACTCCTGTTTTGGCACCTGTAAGAACTATGAGAAACATCAGCTTAAAAGGATCATATGAAGGATCATATTTGACATATTTGAACTATTAGATGGAGGATGTTTTTAGCTGCCTATTTATTTTCAATGTCTCATGGGTCTTGTTGGAACTTTGGGACTTCCAGACCCTGCAGAGAATATTTTTAGTTACTTATTTGCACATTATTTTAAATTAAAAAAAATAAATATTTGCTTGCACTTAAATTTGTTTATTAGATTTTTATTGTGATGTCACATTGTTAATAAAAAAAAATATATCTGACACGGTTCAAATTCATTTGTTTCATGGATTACTATTTCAATTTGCTGTGCGACCAAATAGAGAGAGAGTCTGGTACAGGAAGTGTGCCCACAAGAAACAGATGGAAGGAGTTATTGAAATAATCGTTGACTAATCAAAAGAATTATTGACAGGCTAGTTGACTACCAAAACAACCTTTAGTTGCAACCCTGGTTATAACGCCACAGACCATTTTGTGCATTAACCTTTGATTTATAAAATGTCAAAATAAATACAAATTTGCATCATGTGTCCAATGAAATTAAACGCAGCTCGATTTTTGTGATTAAACACAAATGCCAAATATTAGGCAGTTTAACACCCAACTCCTTTTTCTCTTTCACTCACTGTTAAGATTAAGATCTGGGGGTTTTGGACTGTTGGAAATCTTCATATAGGGCTCTCTGTGTGCCACTGGTTGATTTCTTATTTCTCGCGGTTCATATTAATCTAGTGAAACAGCTGAAACAGTACAAACGGCGATGAAAAACCCCAAGCACGAAACCATCTCGTATTTGCAAAAGAAGAGAAACGATGGTGCGCCGAAGTCTGTTTCTGGAAATCCACCCCCGCTGTCGCAGTTGAGGATTAATTTCGCTTTACAGTCAACCACAGGTTAGGAGTTGCAGACGTGACTAGCTATTAGGGCTTCCTTCTGGGTCACGTTAGAGAGTAACAAACTTGAACACAATACCGACCCATGCATACAGTTAGCTAAACTTCCGAAACAGCAACAAATTTGGGAGGGGGTGCCATCACACACAGAAATATTGTACATTAAATTAAAAAAAGAAAAAGCTCACCATTAAAGCAAAAATGTACCACCTTACGTTATGGGAGGGCTTCACGCTGACTTCCTGGGGATTCTTAGCTCCGCACAGTACGCTGTTAGCCCTCTCCGTAATGTAACCGAGGTTAGCTGCGGTGCCCGGTCGTCCGCCTGAGCTAGCTACGGGAAATAAATAATACTGGCACTCACTTACTACATAGCAGCAAGTCATTAAAAACACAAAGGAGCCACTTCGACCGTCACAACACACCAAAGAACGCGCTGACTTACTTTCGAGTTTTAAAGTTGATTCGAAATTATTGTGTAGCTATCTCCATGGTTCTGGTCTACATAATGTTTTTCTAATCCCACGGCCCTGGTCAAAACAGCAACCATTGACGCCATGTTAATACATTACCCCGCTGCATTGTGGGAGTGCCAGTGATGATGAAGAGGGGCGTGTTTCGTGCCGCGTTCAAGAACTACTGGGAAAGTAATCGATTTGCGTTCCATACCCCCCCCCCCCCATGCAATTCACTTCAAAGCTGCTTTATTGATATGACAGTTTCTAACATCAATATTGTCAGATAATCAAAATACAATTCCCTGAAGTATGAGAGTAATAAAAAAAGAACAATGAAATGATGCAAAGATCAGTACATTAATTCAGTTCAGTTCATTTCACCATAATTCAGTATGCTTAGAAAGTAATTCTCTATTATATGCAGGTATGTGTGCATGCTGCTGATTGACTGATTGCTCTTGATGTAAATATCTCAGTCAATCGCGTGGCAGCAACTCATTGAGGCATGTAGACATGGTCAAGACAGCCTGCTGAAGTCCAAATCGACCCTCAGGATGGGGAAGGAAGGAGATGTAAGAGATTTTGAACATAGCTAGTTGTTGGTACCAGACAGACTAGTCTGAGTATCTGAGAAACTGCAGATCTATGGACATTTTCCCCATATAGCCATCTCTAGGGTGTACAGTGAAAGGTCAGAAAAAGAGAAAATTTTCTGTGAGCAGCAGATCTCTGTGCAAAAATACCTTGTTGATGTCAGAGGAGAATGCCCAGACTGCTTGGACCTGATAGGAAGGCAACGGTAACTCAAAAAACAAACAAACAAACAAACAAAAAAAAAACACTAATTACAACCGAGGTATGTAGAAGAGCATCTCTAAATGCACAGCTTGTCAAATACTGAACCAGATGGGTTACAGCAGCAGAAACCCACACGGGGTGCACTCCTGTTAGCTAAGAACAGGAAACTGAAGCTCCAGTTTGCACACGCTCTGCAAAATTAGACAATAGAAGATTGGAACAATTGGTCTGATGGGTCTCAATTTCCTATGTGACATTTGGACATTAGGGTTCACTGTACTCAGATGGCCTCCACGGTCACCAGATCTCAGTCATATAGAGCCTCTTTAGGATCTAGTGGAACAAGAAGTTCTCATTATAGATGTGCAACTGGAAAATCTGCGAAAACTGTTTGCTACTGTCATGTCAATATGGACCAAAATCTCTGAGGAATGTTTCCAGCAGCTTTTTGATTCTGTGCCACAAAGAAATAATGCAATTTGGAAAACAAAAAGGCATCCAGTCTGGTACTGGCAAGGTGTACCTAAAATCACCAGTGAGTGTATACTGGGCAGCGAGATATGCCCCATCTCTTTCTTTAATATATGCTTATTCTGAATTTGATGCCAGAAACGCATTTCAGTGAAACTGGGACAGGGCAACAAAAGACTGTTAAAGTTGTGTTACATTTAATATCTCAGTCTAATTAGCCTGGCAAAACAACTGACTATTTAAAAGAGGCAGATTCTTTCACATTTAATGCCTGTAACTGTACCTTCCATCTACAAAACCTGTTTTTTTTTTCTTTCTTATTTCTTTTTTTCTAGTAGGGGACAGCTCCTCTGGCTCTATAAACACTTCCAGTTGTATAGAATTCTACGAGGTCACTCTGTGACTTTAATAAACACTCTATTACAGGATAAACTGCTAGTTTCAGGTCATATTAAACAAAACAGTCAGACAGAGGAAGAACAGCTCATTGGCTAACAAACTGTCAGTCACAAGTTGTTAGCTAATGAATATTCAGTGTTGTTGTTGTTTTTTTTTTAAATCAGATCCACCCCTCGTTCATTGTGTGCAGTTCAAATTAGCAAGATGACAACAGCTATAATCTGTGATTAACTAAGTATGTAAATGGTTTGGGATATTGTTTCTCAAAATAAAATTTGGTACATAATATTGATATGTGATTCAGAGAATCTGGAAGAGCCACATACAAGGACAAAAACCAGCTTTGACAGACTTCATCTCATCCAAAAGAGACCATTAGTGTATCCATCCATCCATCCATCCATCCATCCATCCATCCATCCATCCATCCATCCACTTTCTTCCACTCCTCTGCTCTTCCACTGCCATAGGGCAAGGGGCATGGTACACGCTGGACAGGTTGTCAGTCTGTCACAGGGCAAACCCAGTTTCACAATTTATGAAACTTCTTTGAATGGAACAAGCCTGTTAACATTATGTAACAAGTTAAACTTTTGTTGTGTGTTTTTGCCTTGTGCTCATTTGTTGTTGTCCTGAAAAAGTAGGCCAATCTGTGCATGCTTTCATTTGCCTAAATTCTGCTCCAGGAAGAGATCTTTTGCATCCACTATGCTTTCAAAATTAAGCTTGATACTTTGGTTCTGATTATTGGTTGATTTCACAATTGAAACATGAATATTAATGGAAACAACTTTCACATTATTATAGAGGCTTTATTTTTTATTTATTTATTTATTTATTTATTTTTGGGGGGGGGGGGGTATTTGTAATGCGCATGTAATGCCAAACAGAATGCAGTGATTTCTCATAACCCATATTTTATTCCCAACAGAACACAGGAAAAGTATTTAATGTTTAAAACTGTGAAAATGTTCTATTTTGAATTTGATAGCAGCAACTTGTCTCCAAAAACAGTTTAACACTGTTTAGCTGTTTAACTGTTTCTTTTAACAACAGACTATAAATGTCTAAAGCAGAGAAGACCAGTTGCTGGAAGTATTTTCCATTTTATGATGCACCAAATGTTTTCAGTTGGTGAAAGGTCTGGATTGCACAGGCCGGTTTGGTAGGGGAACTCTACAAATCCATTCTATTGTAATAGATGCATTTTGCAGTTTAGTGTTGTCTTGCTGAAATATCCAAGGCCTTCCCTAAAATAGATACCTGATGTTGTTCTAAAACCTGTATATAACTTTCAGCATTGATGGTGCCCTTCCAGATATGCAAGCAAGCAATTCCACAGGCACTAATGCACCTCAACAGCATCAGAGATGCAAACATTTGAACTGAGTGCTGATAACAAGTGAGAGGGCCCCTCTCTTTTAGTCTGGAAGATGCAGTGTCCATGTTTTCTAAAGAGAATTTCAAATTTCAATTGGTCTGACCATAGAACAATTTTCCACTTTGCCTCAGTCCATTTAAAATGAGCTTTGGTCCAGAAAAGTTGGTGGCTTTTCTGGATCATGTTCACATCTGGCTTCTTCTTTGCAGTCATGTTACTGAGCTGTTGCCAATAAACATAATCTGCTGCAAAATGTTCTTCCAGCTGTTTTTTTAGTACCACTTACTTTTCAGTCCTCTTGTTGGCCCTGTCTCACATTCTCTGTCTCGTGTAATAGTAAAGTTTCTCATTTTAATGGTTTCTATGTTCTATTGTGTATAAAATATGGGTTTATGAGATTTGCAGATGATTGCATTCTATTTTTATTTTGCACAGCATTTACTACATTTTGGAAAGTGAGTTGTATAAAAATCTTGTAATTATTACACTGAAAGGCATTGTGACTGACTAAACAAAAGTTACTTATTTGCTTTATGACACAAAGAATAAAGGTAGATTATCAACCTGGCAAAGAATTCCCAGACTCACAGGGGCTCTAAAGAAGACCCAGCCCCCCACCCCCATTTTTTTTTTTTTTGTCATGGAGTGATTCATTGCAAAATAATCAGAAATTCACGTCACTTAAGCAGAAAAATCTGCTATATGGGTGCTCCACTGTAAGGAGTTGTTGTGGTCCTCTTGAAAAGAGTGTTAATTATTTCAGTTTATATTGTGGTTATTTTAATAAAACTGCAACTACCATAGCAGCCATAGTAGTAGTACAAGTAGTAGTAGTATTAGAAGAATTAGTAGGAGAAGACGAAGTAGTATTAGAAAAAGTAGGAGCCATTTTTTCATGCCATATAAGCTGTTGCCAGTGGGGTTGAATGTAGGGTGGAAGGAGTGCATATGTAAAATTGTGCTTACAGTTGTTAAAACATTAACAGATAATCATGGAATGAACACTGTCTGCATCATAACTTCCTCACTGTGGTGGTGTAGTGTTTAGGAATGTCCTGGGTTTGACCTGGTGGGACATGCCTGAAACACCTCACCTAGGAGGTGCTCAGGATACATCCTAGTCAGATACTGGAACCACCTCAACTGGCTCCTTTCAGTGGAAGTTTAGCTACTCTGCTGTGAGTTGCTCCCAAATGAACAAGCTCCTCACCTTATCTCCACGGCTGAGCCCAGACACCCTGCAGAGGAAGCGCATTCTTGCCACTTGTACCATGGATCTTATTATTTCAGGCAGTATCCAGAGTTTAGGTGAGGGTCAGGAAAGTAGATCGACATTCCTTTTGTGCTCAGCTTTGTCTTCACCACAACAGACCTGTACAGCATCTGCCTCACTGTTAGGAAAGGATTTTACAACTCCAGCTATCCATTTTCTTCTGCGTATCCAATTTAGGATTGCAGGGGGACTGGAGCCTATCAATTTTTTTACATTCTTCTACGGGTAATTAAACACCTTTCTGTAAATATTAGATACACCCCACCACAATGAGCCATTTTCTGGCATCGGCCATTTTGATTTGAGGCAAGAAGCGCACAGCAGCAGAGAATCTAACAGAAAGGCACCTTCAGTCACTGTTAACTAAAGAGTCAGACATTTCTGTCTGCAAATCTGAGAAAAGCACCAATACCAAGAAAGCACTAGGCAACCTGCCATCAGCTATCAACAAATTACGGCCCATTCACCCTGATGGGAGTTTTATTGTAACAGGAGACCAATCGAGCAAATCTGAAAACTTTCCTAATTTCTGTCAACACGTGACAAGTCCCACCAGAGGGTGAAACACACTGGACCATATTTACAGCAACATCAAAGCTGGATGCAGAGCCTCCACCCTCCCCCACCTGCGCCAGTCTCACTACCTGGCGCTATTTCCCACACCAGCATGCAGGACCCCTGAAGACTGAGAGGGACCTCAAGCGTATATGGGGCTGCAGAGACTGATGGTGCGAAGGAGGCAGAGACCAGCACAGCACCATATTCAAGCTCTAACAGTATGGCATTTACTATTAGTACAAATGGTCTCAGAAGACCAAATCCCAGGGTACTCAGAGACTGTGCAAATCAGCTGGTGGAGGTGTTCAGCAAAATCTGTAACCTCTCACTGCCACAGTGCACTTTCCCCAAATACCTCAAGTCTTCCACCAAAAAAACTGCCTGTCCCTCAAAAACTGGCAGCTATCAGCTTTCACTTCAGCTATGTAGCTCTCATCCCCACTGTGATGAAGTGCCTTGAAAGGTTAATCTTTAGACACATTAAATCTTCACTTCCAGCCACCCTGGACCAACACCAGTTTGCATACAGGGCCAACAGTTCAACAGAGGATGCCATAAACACCAACATATTTTTCCACCAAATTTCCTGTATTGTGACTGAAGGGATTACACTTGTTATACTGGGGATTCATCAGTCCCCCATTCTGACACTTAGCACAGCTGTTCCTTGGGGCTGCGTGCTACTAAGCCCAGTTCTCTATACCCTTTACACCATGACTGTATACCAAACCACAACACCAACGTAGTCATCAAGCTTTCAGATCACACCACTGTACTTGGATTAATACACAATGGCAATGAGTCTGCCAACAGGGATGAAATCTGCAATTGTAACTGGCAATATTATGTCCAACTTTAAATTCCTTGGCACACACATCTCCCAAAATCTCATGTGGGCCCTAAACACAACCTCTCTGGTGAAGAAGACACAGAAGTGGCTCTGCTTCGTAAGCACTGTGGATAGCCAGCCAGTCCAAACAGCTGCTGGTGTCCTTCTACCATATCTCAGTGGAGGGTATACATAGCCATGGCATATTGGTGTGGTATGCTAGCTGCACTGAGGCTGACAAAAAAGCTCTTCACAGAGTCATCAGATCAGCAAAGAGGACCACCAACACTCAGCTACCTTCACATGAGCAAGTCCACTTAACCTGGTGCTCACATCGAGTCGCAAGTATCATCAAGGACTCTTTTCATCCCGGCCATCACTCTGCTAGAGATCACCTTTTGGTCTGTGTGTGTGTGTGTGTGTGTGCATGTGCGTGTGAGTGAGAGAGAGGGAGAGGGAGAGCACCCATGGCTGCCACCTGCAGCTGAATTGCAGGCAATTCTGTGCATTAATAGGAAGTGCACTGGCTCGCACAGGCTGACTGATCTGTCAAAAACGAAGAGGTGAAGTAATAGCGCTACGACCATCTCCTATATACAGTCTATGGGAATACCACTCAGGACCAGTGAAGCTAGTGTCTGTGGCTGCAACGAAAAGTCGGAGACTTTTACTTTGTAAGTATCGCCGGCCCAGGAAACACTGTCGTCCGCGTGTGCAACTTGACTATAGAGGAGGTCTGTGGCTGCCTGCGACTGCGGGGCGGACGGAGAAAGACTGCCGGAGTTTTACTTGGTTTCCCTGGTTTTGGGTTTGACTGTAAAGATGTTTCCTGCAGCGCTCACCGTGTTACTGACTTTCTTGAGCCTCGCCGAGAGCAAACAGAAAGACTTTTATACTTTCAAAGTAGTGAACAGCAGGGGGAAGTTGGTGTCTCTGGAAAAATATCGGGGTTCGGTAAGTGCGACTCACAACAGCTCAAACTACAGATGATGTTAGTGTGCAATTCCCCGGCATGCCAGCCCTTTGTTTGAATGGATGTTGCATGGGAATGCTTCCTTCTTTCTTTCTTTTACTTCTCCCCATAAAATGTTGTTTGTAGATGTAACTAACAGAGAAGTGATGAGAATCAGTTTGACTGTGGGCTGCTGGGGATGTCTCGTCATGTAGCCCGGGTAGCCTACGTGGCAGGAGGCCTGCAGAGCCCCTGAAGCTGCAGAAAGTGCCGAGATTTCATTCAAACAAGGTACGGATCACCAGACCGCATTAAACTAATCTCTCTACCAAAGACTGATACAGAACATACCCGGGACCGCTAAAGTCTTCATGGTCTCATTTAAATTAACTGAACATACATGATTTTGGTATTTAATTATGGCAGTAAAGTTGAAAAATTAAGAAAAGCAATAATGTAAGAAGTTTCTGGCAGCAGAGGTTCCATATGACTTTTTTTGAATGATTCACTATAAAAAAGGGTTTTATATAATATGACAATTTTAAGATTAAGATAGTGTTTATTTGTCACATGCACAGTTATACACAGTACAATGCACAGTGAAATGTATTTTGTACCTGCAACCATGTATACACACACATATAAATAAGAAGAATAAAAATAAAAATAAGTAATTGACAATATACACAATACTCTATATACTATACACTATACACACTTTTACATGGAATTATAGATTATAATATTTACATTGTGCAATAATAGTCCAGTTAGGGTTCAGAGTTGAGCAGACGGATGGCTTGTGGGTACAATGATACATTTATATAGTATTTTACATCTTCTTTTGTAGTTAAATTATCCTTTTCATTTCCTTCCAAATTCTAAACGACGGGACTTTAAATGATTACTGTATTCAGTATAATGCACTTTTTTAAAATATAACTTTTATCTAATTAGGTGAAAGTCTCACTGAGATTTTTAAGTGTAATTTGGAAAAGAGTGCACCATACATTGCTATAATCATAAACACAGAAAAATTACACTGTTGCAAATGAGTAAAGATTGTTTATACTCAATTACAGATCAGATAAAATAGGAATAGTTACACTGCAAATTTAAGAGCTGACACAAACTTAGAGAACTCTTTTCACAATTTAAAATTAATGTAAAGTCTCCAATAGTGACTGTCTTTGAGAATTTCAGGCCATACTGTGGATCATTCCAGGAGAGAGTGGCAGCATAAAGGTTTTTTTTTTTTGTTTTGTTTTTTTTTTAAGGAAGGTGATGTTGTAGTTGTGAATTTACAGATGTTCCCTTATAGCCGAACATGCAAGCAATCATTAAAAATTATCAGCACTTCACTGGATCTGCAGCAACACACCTGTGGCAGTACAGGTGCTGGTCATAAAATTAGAATATCATGAAAAGTTGATTTATTTCAGTAATTCCATTCAAAAAGTGAAACTTGTATATTATATTCATTCATTACACACAGGCTGATGAATTTCAAATGTTTATTTCTTTTAATTTTGATGATTATAATTGACAACTAATGAAAACCCCAAATTCAGTATCTGAGAAAATTAGAATATTGTGAAAAGGTTCAATATTGAAGACACCTGGTGCCACAGTCTAATCAGCTAATTAACTCAAAACACCTGCAAAGGCCTTTAAACGGTCTCTCAGTCTAGTTCTGTAGGCTACACAATCATGGGGAAGACTGCTGACTTGACAGTTGTCCAAAAGACGACCTTTGACACGTTGCACAAGGAGGGAAAGACACAAAAGGTCATTGCTAAAGAGGCTGGCTGTTCACAGAGCTCTGTGTCCAAGCACATTAATAGAGAGGAGAAGGGAAGGAAAAGATAGGGTAGAAAAAAGTGTCCAAGCAATAGGGATAACTGCACCCTGGAGAAGACTGTGAAACAAAACCCATTAAAAAATGTGGGGGAGATTCACAAAGAGTGGACTGCAGCTGGAGTCAGTGCTTCAAGAACCACCAGTACAAATCAAGCTCCCAGAGTCTGGAGGAAGAGAGGAGAGGCACAGAATCCACGTTGCTTGAGGTCCAGTGTAAAGTTTCCACAGTCAGTGATGGTTTGGGTGCCATGTCATCTGCTGGTGTTGGTCCACTGTGTTTTCTGAGGTCCAAGGTCAACGCAGCCGTCTACCAGGAAGCTTTAGAGCACTTCATGCTTCCTGCTGCTGACCAACTTTATGGAGATGCAGATTTCATTTTCCAACAGAACTTGGCACCTGCACACAGTGCCAAAGCTACCAGTACCTGCTTTAAGGACCATGTTATCCCTGTTCTTAATTGTCCAGCAAACTCGCCTGACCTTAACCCCATAGTAAATCTATGGGCTATTGTGAAGAGGAAGATGCGATACACCAGAGCTGAAGGCCACTATCAGAGCAACCTGGGCTCTCATAACACCTGAGCAGTGTCACAGACTGATCGACTCCATGCCATGCCTCACTGCTGCAGTAATCCAGGCAAAAGGAGCCCCAACTAGGTATTGAGTGCTGTACATGCTCATACTTTTCATGTTCATACTTTTCAGTTGGCCAACATTTCTAAAAATCCTTTTTTGTATTGGTCTTAAATAATATTGTAATTTTCTGAGATACTGAATTTGGTTTTTCATTAGTTGTCAGTTATAATCATCAAAATTAAAAGAAACAAACATTTGAAATATGTCAGTCTGTGTGTAATGAATGAATATAATATACAAGTTTCACTTTTTGAATGAAATTACTGAAATAAATCCACTTTTTCATGATATTCTAATTTATTACCAGCACCTGTAGCTGTACTGCTGTGTCGATTGAACAAATGGCCACTGAGATAAGACACAGGTTCACACACAGACATACAACAATTATATCTGATCAGAACATGGCTATTAGAATTATATACTGTATATAAAAGACAGGCAAAGCTTCCTAGTCTGAAAAGAGAAACCAATGGGAAACCCCTATCCTTTTTAATGTTCAGAACGCTGCGACTCCTGGGGCTGCAAAAGAAGTCAGGCTTTATCTAAGTTTGCTGAGTTTATGGTCTCAGTCATTAATTCAATTCAATTTTATTTAAATAGTGCCAAATCACAACAAACAGTCGCCTCAAGGCGCTTTGCATTGTGAGTAAAGACCCTTTGTCACGACTGCTGTGGCAAACTAGGCAGGAGGGACCTCAGAGCAGGACACAGGAGAGTGCAGGATTGATACTTGAGATTTTATTTAAAATGTCTTTAACTGAAATGGCTGAACAGAAGGCAGCCAAACAAAGAAAACCCGAAACTAGAAATCCAAAACTGGAAAACTCAAAACTTGAAATCGCAAACTAGAAAAACTCAAACACGAAAGACACAGCAGGAATGTCACACAGACATAAAAATGACAAGGACTCGAACACAGAACTAAACAACACTGAGACTTAAATACACAGAGGAAACAAGGGGTGAGGGGAAACAGCTGGGAACAGGTGAAATGAATGAGACTAATAACAGGAAGTAAAACACCACACAACACATGGAGCACAAGACTACCAAAATAAAAACAAAGTGAACAAAACACACGCAGGCCTAACACAGAGCTTGACAAAGGGGGTCAGACATTCATAAAAAAACACAACCCAAGAAAAACAGAACAGAGCTATACAAAAGAAACACAAAACACTGGGCCACTGGCCCAGGTAAATGAAAAGAAACAATGCATTATGGGAACCCCCCAGCAGATGATACTTCAAGCAATATCAAGGATACAAGGAGAACAGTCCTTGTTTCCTTGATTGCTTTCCTTCTAATGTCACACACATACACACACACACACAAAGGTACTTTTTGTATTCCCATCCCCCTTTGGGACAGGGTGACTAGTGCAGTCATTCAGGAGTGGCTTAGAGTGGAGCCGCTACTCCTCCACATCAAAAGGAGCCAGTTGAGGTGCTGCGCACATCTGACTAAGATGCTTCGTGGGTTAGATGTTCCAGGCTTGTCCTACCAGGAGGAGGCCCCGGGGAAGACCCAGGACATGCTAGAGAGGTTATATCTCTTGGCTGGCCTGGGAACGCCTGTGTCCCTCTGAATGAGCTGGGGGAGGTGGCTAGGGAGAGATAGGCTTGGGCTTCTCTGCTTAGGCTGCTGCCCCCATGACCCGGCCCTTGATAAGTGAAAGAAGATGGATAGACTATACATATTTGGAGAATGGAGGGTATACAGGGACATGGAGTGTGCTGAAAAGTATATGATCTTTGAACCAACTGATGACCACAGCAACACAACACAAGCACAGCACTGACAGTTACTGTATACCACTTCAAAATAGCTATGTGATATCTGCAACAATATAATGTCAGGGAATTGATTGAACATTTCCCCTTGATTTCCTTATGCACATCCAATATTTGACAAGACCAACCAGAGTCACTCTGATTTAGTCAGTCATTATGCTTCTGGCTGCCCTAACTCCTCCCATCCTGCTTCACCTCCACCTTCTCACATTCTCTTTTCATTCTCAACTCTCATTTTCTGTGTCCAATTTTAACCTATTTATAGTGCTCTCAGCTCTATAAATAGAACCTTTTAATGAACTCATAAATAAACAGTTAAAAGGCACCAAGAACTGCCAAAGTGGCAGCCTTTCCAGTGAGAACATGCCAGTAAAGAAAACACAAGGGAATGGCATGGATTGTCCACTAGTGAATTGAGTATCAATGGTATTGGTCTCTCAGATGGATAGAAAAATTGCAATGGTAAAACAAGTTGCCAGATATACTGGGGCTGTTGTTGATAATAGTTACGTAAGCCAGGAAATAAAGGTTTGCATGTGTGAAACAGTGATTCAGATGAAACCATGATGTCATTGAATTTTCTCAGATAGACACGTGTGTGTGTGTGTGTGTGTGTGCCCCTCCACCCACAATCACAGCAAAGCAAATCACCGGCAACAGAAAATAACTTAAATCAGAGTATTAGAACCACTCACCCAAATGACCCCCTTACTTGGTGCTGCATGCACTTACCTCCTCAGCACTACATCCACCAAGTTTGAAGTGGATCAGATGAACTGTTGCTGAGAAATGACACAGGTGATAACAGACACATACACACCTTTATTTATTAGAGATGTTGGTATCTTCTTAAGTCCATGTCATACATATCACCTGCAATTGCTTTATCTTGACACCAGATGTCACTAGATGACAGGCTTAAGGAAGGAAAATTCAATGAAGGAATGCATGTGCACACTTTGACAGTGAAGTTCTTCTCTGCTTTGACTGTGAGCTGAAGCATGAAGCTGTAACATGTATTAACCTGCAATAACATACTCTGTAGTTTCTGAATGGCATCAGTAACATGTAATGGCCTGCATCGCTGTTACCTGTAATCCAGGGTTTAAATAATTTGGCAATCAGTGGGACAGCCACAAATAAGTGGAAAAAATTATAACAGTTGATTGTTTTATTGACTTTTCAAGCAAGCATACTAATTATTCTTTAGAAGGAACTCTTCATTTTTGCTCTTTTTTTGTGTTGCATTGCTGTGCAAAAGTTTTAAACCACCTGTGATTTTTTTTTAAATTTTGCTTTAAAGGAGTCGGACTTACTTATACCTTTTTAAAGTGGTCTTGAGCAATAGTTTCCAGGATTTCTGAAGGCCTTACAAAGTTTTTCTGTGGACGTTGGCTGTTTTTTTTCATACATTTTCAATCAAACTCTGACCATTTTGAAAGGAATTTTTCTTTTTTCAAGTCACTTAACACTGACCCATGAATCATTCACATATAAAAAAGACAGACAATCCAATTGATGAACTAGTGCTATGTTATACATAACAGAAAACTTAGCAAATAACCAATTTTAAATTGTATCTTTAGGCACTTATTAAAAGCAGCCTGTCACAAAAACACATCACAAGAAATGGTAGGATTCCTGAAGACTACTTAAAGAAATTACAAAACAAATTATCTGCAAGAGATGAACAGTATCTCATAGTCAAAGAAAATGAAAAAGCCAGCAAAGACCTGGCACAGGACCTAACTGATGCATCTGGTCCTTCACTTGATCCATCTGCTGTTCACCAAAGCCTCTTTGGAAATGGTCTCAGTAGAAGGGTGGCTGTCAAGAAGCCATTCTTAAGTAGGGAAACAGGGAGAAAAGGTAAAAGTGTGCCTGATGAATGCAGAAGAGTACCATCAGATTTTGGTCCACCATGCAGTACCATATGGAAAGTCTGATTGGTAACAACTTACTTGTCAGCATGACTATGATCCCAAACATGGAAATAAAAAAAAAAAAACACAGTGGAACACTATCAGTCATGGACTGGCATTCACATCTCTAAGGCCAAAGAGGACAACCTCAGGTTCCATGGGTAAGAGACACCTGGAAGGGTTTGGAAATACAGAGAGGGAGCTCTGAAAAGGCTGGGAAACATGACATGTTTTCTTTCACTTGATCAAAATTCTAAATTAAAGAGGACCTTACAACAGCCGGTCACTGGACTCTGTTCTGTTAAAGCTGCCTCTAAACTAGCAACTGCTGTTGTGCTATCTTTAATTTAACAGAAATAATGAAAACAATGGCACATCTACTGATGAGTGTGAAACCAAAGCTTCGATACGTGCTTTGAACCCTGGGCTTACAACCCCAGAGAACCACTGCTTCGAAGCTTGCTTCAGGACGAAAAAAATCACGTGACATATGAGGTTTGAAGCAGCAACTGCTTTGTTCTCGGAATGAATCACTTGACTGGTTCAGATGATTTGCTGGACAGTCAGTCAGGTTCATACTCGCACAGTTTTAGCATTGTTACAGGCAACAGTTATTACTGAGTTATGAATTAAAGGCAACCTTTGCTGGCTCGTCCTTTCAACGTGATGACGGCGACCTGTACAGCTAGGATAGGCTCCAGCCCCCCTGCAACCCTGAACAGGATAAGCAGAAGTGAATGGATGGGATGGTGTGTGCCTCAAACAATGCAAAGATGCAGATCATTGAGATATGTGAGCATGTGCATGCAGGTGTGTAATTGAAAACACTGCACTCTTCTAGGAGAGGGCGCTATAATTGAAGCTTTGAGTAATGAACCTATTTTTGAAACAACTGGTTCAAGTGGTTTAGTGCTTCACAAAAGCTTCATTTTCTCATCACTAGGCACATCTGTTTCCGTCAGAACAGGCAAGGAAGTATACAGCAGGCATGGCAGACAAGGGCCACAATGACCAGGACTTAAATACATAGAGAGACAATCAGGAAACAAGTAACAGGTGGGGATCACAACTGGACATGATTATTGAGAGACAACAACCAGGGACAGGAAGACTGTCAAAATAAAACAGGAAGTCAGACAAAGAAACAAAGACCTAGACTCTGCACACCGGGGACACAAAACAAAACCAATAACATAACAAAAGAAGCACAGAAACACAATTCAAAACTAAGCACAACCAAAAAACACTGGGTCATAAGAACCCAGGACCATGACAGCAGCCTTCTAAAATTGGTGGACCTTTTAATAACAGATATAGCTTTATAGATCTAACTTCTATACAGTGAGGTAATTCCGTTGGTTTTTTTTTCCAGCCTATGAGCTGGGCCATACACATACAAAACCACAGATAGTTCATTTCCACCTCTGTGTTTAAGCAAAATGTCTTCCTGACTCATGTTACACTAGGATAGTTTTTATAGTGTGTTTACTGTGTTTTCTGGTGGCTGTAGGTGTCCCTGGCAGTGAACGTCGCCAGCGAATGTGGCTACACTGAGGAACACTACAAAGACCTGCAGCAGCTCCAGCGGGACTTTGGCCCATATCACTTCAACGTGCTGGCTTTCCCCTGCAACCAGTTTGGACAGCAGGAGCCAGGCAGTGACAAGGAGATTGACAGCTTTGTCCGCAGAGTCTATGGAGTCTCCTTTCCTTTGTTCAGCAAAATTGCCGTGGTTGGAACAGGAGCCAACAATGTCTACAAGTACCTTGTTGGTGAGTTCGAGTTCAGGACTGAGCGAATGATTAGTTTGCCAGTTATTTTTACCTCACCCACCAATAGGTGAAGGGAGGCCACCTGGCTGTCTGTCAGTAAGCAATATAACTTTAAAAGTTTTGAATCAAAACTGATTAAACTTTGTGGAAATATCCTTTAGGGGCTCAAGAACATACAATTTCATTTCAAGGTCATAGGTCAATTAAAAAAAAAAAAAAAATATAAAGAGACAATCAGCAGTAATTGTTTATACTAAATTGCATCGCAAAAGATGAAAAATTCACTGAGATATGAATTTTAAAATTTCAGCACTGATTTTTTTTTCATAAATTTTGGTTACTTTGACCTTTGTCTTTGAAATGCTCTTAGGCTACTAAGGAATATTTCTACAAGGTTTCATGAGGTTTGATTCCAAAACTTTTCAAGGTGGGAAAAATATTCAGATATTTTAGCTGTCTCACAATGAAGAAGAATCTTTTTATGGATCCAGATGTTGATCAGGATCAACAATAATAATTTTACACATTTAGAATTGTATGAAATCCCTATTTGACTCAAAAATTAATAAATGAATGAAAAAATGCAGAGTTAGTCTGGAATTAAGGGAGTTAAATCATCAGTTATTGATTTATTTTTTGTCCATAACGCCCCAAGGAACGTCTCAATCTATTTACTTTATTTTTGTTATTGTTAGTGTGATAGGAGTATCACATAACTTACTACTGGCATTTCAATTTTATGTATATATTTCTTTATTTCTCTTATTTATTTCTAGTTATACCTTTCAGGTGTATTTTTACTGTTGGAAAAAAAGATGGTGGCCAAGAGAGCTATGTGCACAGAAAATTGTTAAATTCATGATGATATTTTCCTGATCTGATTACATTCACAATGGCTTGAAAATAAAATTTAAAATAAAAGAACAGTGGAAAAAATAGAAATATTTAAAACATTTTTATTAAAGATTACAGACTTAAACTTACCTGTTGTTCAGACATGTATATCTTTTAATCTATTACAGAGGCATCTGGAAAGGAGCCTGACTGGAATTTCTGGAAGTATCTAATTGATGTTAACGGCCAAGTGGTGGATGCATGGGGACCAAAAGTTTCTGTCAAAGATATCCGGCCCAAAATCGCTGAAATGGTGCGGCAAATAATCTTAAAGAAGAAAGAAGAGCTTTAACACTTTGCTTCAAGACCATTCGCTACTTAGTGTTCTGCAGTTGCAGCACATG
Organism: Archocentrus centrarchus; assembly: GCF_007364275.1. Classification (NCBI taxonomy): domain Eukaryota; kingdom Metazoa; phylum Chordata; class Actinopteri; order Cichliformes; family Cichlidae; genus Archocentrus; species Archocentrus centrarchus. Next base: position 30,890,715 of record NC_044349.1, on the reverse strand, counting down.
AACCAAAGGGGAGAAAACTGTACACATTTATTGCATTTAGAATCTGTTGTTATTCAAATTTGTTGCTTTCTGAAAGCACTGATTAAACACTACTATGCAATTTCTATGTAAATTGTTGGGTGTATAACATTTATAACATGTATAACACCCAAAAGCACCCATTTCCAAATGTGGTTTTTGCATTTGCTTTCATTCATTCTAATTTTTGGAATAAACTTACTGTGATCAGAATAATACCTGACTGCTGAGTTTATGTTAGAGGTGTTTTCAGAACACTGCATTGTTATCTCTCAGTACCACAGCAGAACAGTGACTGGTTTGGGCAGAAAATGAATCACACACTTGGTATCACTAAAGCAGTGGATCATTCACTTGTGTTAAGGGATTAAGATTTTCCCATAACATTGTGGAAGGTCTTGTTTGCAGGTGAAAAAAAAAAAGGTGGTCCTACAGTAAGATCAGAGGATCAAAAACAATTACAGGTCCTGGGGATTAAGGTATGTGATGTATGACATGGCATATCTGTGGCAACCCTCTGGGCTGAGAAATGTGCCAAATGTTCCTGAAATAGCCACATGAAACTGGGTCAAAATGTGAGGTGTTGATCCAGGATTAGTTAGAACTGTGTAGCTGTAACTGATCCACAATTGAAACCTCGCAATTTGCAGACACCTGGGAAGTTCTCGATCTTGAGAGCATGACATTTTTATAGAAAGGGATTTTTTTTACACAATCTACATAAAAGGTTCTCTTCATACTACAATTACCTCTTCTGGAAGACAATTATGATTATCATTAGTATCAATTCTTGGCTGAGAGATTAAACGTCTTCATGAACCAAAAAGAAGTTAATTTGTAGGTGCTAGTATGGAAAGAGAGCACTGTGTACAGAGAGATGAGATGATTGTAAAGAAAAAATGTTATCAGAGTGGTAGATTTTGATGATATACCTCATCCAAAGAGGTACCAATAATCGAGGATTTGTCAAGTTCTTTTGATTTCTATTCTCCGCGGAGTGTTGTATATGGCTTGTGTATCAGAGTGCTGTGATTAGTTAAACCAAGCTAGCAATGCTATGATGACTTGTGTCTCCATACCACAAGTTTTAATGTAATTGTATTTGTTTGCATCATATTGTGAAATGATTACTTAAAACCAATCGAAGAAACTGTGAAACTATGTTTAGGACAGAACTTAATGAAAAAAAAATTATTCTAAACAGGCAGTTACACTACCACATAATATCCCAGTGATATGTGATATAGTAATATAGCATTGTGTAATGACCTGTATGCTGCTGCATAGGTTATTGCAGTTGTAAATGAGTTTTACCAGATCTGGTGTTATTTTGTTTTGATGAAAAGAGTGACATTAATATTAATGTTCCCCTGCTTGTGCAGGTTGGTTTTTTTGTTTACCTGATTCAAGTTGGACTGGTTAAAAGTGGAGCTACGACTGTGTCAGTGAGCTGCCGACGCAATGGATACCATAAACTTCTCCACCGTGGACCCATTCCTATTCCAGTCCTCATTATGAACAGATAAGCTTGAAGCATTGTGCACAAAACCATACTACCCGGGTAGCTTGTATTTTTGGAGCTCTGAGCTATTTTTTAAAAATTATTTTATGGACATTTTATAATCCATTTTTGGATCCTCTTTTTTTCTTGAGTAAAAGACTGAAACAAATGTAAAGCGGGATTGGAAGGACAATACATAGTGAATATATAAAGTGTAAGGACTGAACTACTGAAGCTGAACTGAACAAAGGGTTACAGGAAAAGAAAGAAATGATTCATTTTTGTACTTTATTTAAACAACTTGGTTGTTTGAATAAATGCCAGTTTTGGTGACTTACAAGTAATTGATCTCACCTTTACTCCTCCTTTAGGATCTAATTTAGTGGATGCATGTATTACTCCTTTATACACGTTACAATTATAAATTTGAATGTACAAAAAAAGGCAATTTGAAAATCAAGAATAAACAATTAAAAACAATTTTACAAATGGACAAAGTACAAAAAGAGCAACAGTCGTTCAAAATCAATAGAAGCAATCTCTGAGAAAGTGATCAATAAACAGAAAAAGATGTTCACCAGTTTATTGTAGTTTAAGATGGCTGTTTGGCTGAGAATTGTACAGAAAGTATCAATGTTTTGCATACATTTTTTTCTTTTTCTTTTTTAGCAGTTTCAGTTCAACTTGTGTATAGACAATAGATTTTAAGCAGTATGGGAGGATAAAATGGGAAACTGATGCAAGATGGGAGGAGGTGGACAGTTCCATTTCACACACGAAGAGGGAGATCTGCACAGTCCTTTTGGGCAGCTTTGAAAATACATTGGCCTTCAATTCATTGTACATTCACTACTCTACATTAAGGTGTAGATATATATGTGTATATATATATATATATATATATATATATATATATATATATATATATATATATATATATACAGTACTTGTATCCTGCACCATCATAAAGTGGGACACTGAACAGGCATCACTGAAAGACTGGCTTTAGAAAAAAAAAGTATTTCAGATCTAATAGATTTTTGATCAGAGGGATAGAGGGGCAGCATATAAATCAAACTAAACTGAACTGAATTGAATATCCAAGTCTCAAACATATTAACCAGTGCTTCCCACTGCTTTCATGTTCCTGCAAACTGACTAAGCAGCCATCGGATTGCTGTTGGAATGTTTTCTGTGGGGTTGTCTTGGGATGCATCGCTCTGCTTCTGTAGCTTCTATTTCTGGAAATGAAGGTTGGGCATGCTCCTTTACCTCCTCAAGGTAATCTAGATTAGCCCTCTTTTCAAATTAATTTTAAAGTTCATGGGACTTTTTTCCTTTGGAAAGGTTCCACATATTTTATCTCTTTTCACTGCAGGACCCTCGCCATCTCAACAGGCATGTTCAAAGTAATTCCAAACTGGACTAAGGTGCTTTCTCTGAACTTTTGCTGCCGTGATGCTAAGTGTGGATGGATTGGCAATGCAGATGACGTGACTGACGTGCTTACAATCTACTCCGTAAACTGGGATGGCAAAAAAAAAAAAGAAGGTGGAAAGTAGAATAATTTATGAGAAAAGAAAAACAAAAGCACATTTTCTCTATTAATTCAGTTGGTTTTAGTTAGTTTTGTGAACACCCAATACAGTTTCATTTGGTTTTTCGTTTGCTGCAGAGCATCATTATTTTTAAAACAAAAAAAAAAGTTTTTTTATTCCTAGTTTTCATTATTTCATTAGTTTTCCTTAATGATAATAACCTTGCTACTTACAGCATGTTTTAAGCACAACATAGATTTTTCTGCTGGGTGAATACATTTTATATGTGCAGCTTGTTAAGCTGTACCTTACTAAAACCATGGAATGTAGCACAAAGAGTGTGCCCCATGTACGTGTATTATACAGAAAATGTATAGACATTTTTATATTATAAGTAATTAACTTGAATTAAAATGTTTTAATTTTATAGCTCTGTGATGACATTAAAGTCAGCCAAAACATCTGCTGGGGGCAGTGTTTGGTTTATCTGGCACCACTTGTTTCACTTTGATTTTCAGGTGGTCTTTGAATTCAGCCCTCTTTAGGTTGACAGTTTTCATTTTTTTCGTTTTCATTTTCGTTTTGATCGAACAATTCGGCATCATTTGGTTCCCAACACATTTTCCAGTCCATATACCAAATAACCTGCAGCTAAGTAATAATACTAGAATTTCATTCATCAAACTATAAGCTCAAACTCCTTGAATGATCTGTAAAATACCAAAAGAAGAAGGCATATATATATATATATATATATATATATATATATATATATATATATATATATATATAAAACTCGTATTTTGTACCCCAGCATGATTTAAGAGTCTACCTATAAATTTGAAGGAAGCTTAAAAGTGTCCTGGGTGTTGTCACTCAATTACAAAAGATTTCTCCCTTTTCTTTGGGCCCAGGTGTGGCACCATTGAAGGCTGCCTGGTTCACCAATGACTAATAGCAGCATTGTGAAAAAGGCAACCCATATTCTTTGACACAAACACTCCCTCATTGTTTTGACAGGGAGGAAACTACTTGGCATACTGTGAAAATGAATTGCCTTCATTGTAATTAATTATTTCACAGCTTGCTCAGCTGGTGCTTCTTGTTTGTGGAATGTTGTTGAACTTGCAATAATCTTTGCACTCCAGTCATATATGGTATTGAGTGAATACATAATATTCTATTACTGTACTTAGCTAATACCTTATAATTATAGTTTCACCTTGTCCCACTGCTACTTAAAATGACACATACAATACCTTAAAATGATGTGTTTGTGCAGAGCTCCAGTGCAGTTCACAGCACAGGAATTTTACTCTAAGGTGAGGGATGAAATGAAAGTCTCTGTTTAAGTCATGTCCCCATGACTTTCCTGATCCTGACTGGCTTACTTTTGTTTTGTTTTACTTCCCTGTATTGTTTTTTTTCTACGCTGTGTGTTTGGTGTGGGCCTGTCAAGGGATTGTTCACCCTTGTGCAGAGGGAAAGAAGAGAGAGAGCGCTAACGTCAACTCTGAGTCATTTACCGGGGTAACAGACACTGTGAACCTAACCTGCTCGCTGGCAGGTTTTATTCAACAAACCCTAAGTGTCTCACTGACTCCTCACCTCCTGCTGCACCTAAACCGCCTGCCTGACACCCTGATTCATTTCCTCATTCATAAAGTCACTGTCATAGAGTCATCTGCAGATTTTTATGTTTTTACAAGCACTGAAATCCCATTTAGAGGTTAGTATGTTATTTTTGTATGTAACATAAAGCTTTTACAGTTGTTCCTCATAAACATGGTGTAAGGACAGACAGCAATGATGTCACACATTTATAATCAGCACAGCTGCAGCTGTCAGACTGTCTGTCAGTTCCTCTGAAACATTTACTGTAGTTACTGTAGCATCACTGTTACATCACACTGATCTGTATGAAGCTTTAGACACAGAACACACTGGTCAGTGATCAATGATTGATCATTGGTTGTGTTGTAAAAGGTCACTGATGAAAAATGTCCTAATCTTGGAGATGATGGGAATGTTTGTGTGAAGATTAGGCTAAAATTATTTTAAGACTTTAAAACTGAACTAAATGTATTTAAAGTAATGTTGTCAACATTTTGAAAGTTATGGTGTCTGAAATTTAGAGTATCAATCTTGATGTATTTTGCACAGACAATGATAGATCAGATGGGAAACACAGTGAAAGCATGATAACTAATTGAGGGACAGAATACAACAACCTATGAGCAACAACAGAACCCAGATTACTAAAAGGGCATAAGAATATAAGAAATAAACAGAGTGAAACCTAAACAAGATATCAGTCTGAGGCTAATGAGGTTGTCCCTGTAAGAGCACTGGCTGACCATCTTAGAATAGTTGCCAGGAGCTGCAGCATCCTAGTGTGCCACAACTCTGGGAGCAGTATACCAATGATCACTTTCAGATCTCGGCACTTATGCCTTTCTGGTAAACTTCATTTATTCAGTGAATACAGTTTGTGGTGTCTAATCTTCTACAGTTTAAACTCTATGTATGTTTTTTCCTTCAGGATGGAGGTCCTTGTCCAAAGAGCCTGAGTTCTTTGGACAAAAAAGGATAACTCAGAATGACCATATGGTTTCCAGCAACATAAAAGGTATTGGACATCATGGCCTGTTGGTCTATCTCCAAATAAGGGAAAGACTATACATACTGGTAAACAAGCTGAAGACCAGTTGAAGCTGGTTCTCCATAAGAAATCACATATGGTAGAGATCAAGAATGTGGGAGTTGGCTATGAAGGAACAGTATAAAACTCTTGTAATTCCTTTTCCCGGAGAGCAGGAGGATTGGCGTTCCTCTCCCAGACATTGTTTGAGAAGCGTTTGTTGAAATTGTCTGTTCTGCAATAATCTATATTGTGCACTGAGACTTTGTTGTAAGGGATTTTCTTCTGAACACACACCCAACATAAAGACACAGCACGTTCTTTTCGTGTTTTGTCCTGGAATCCAGTATTTTTGTGTTAATGATCTTTAATAAAATTAACTACAGAAGGTTACTGAGTTTTAGACTACTGTTAAAATCCTATTTTTAAAATTATGCAATGAAAAAAAATCAGTATGAAAGTTGTCAAAATAGTCTGAAACTATATCAAAGTTTTCATGAAGAAAATGCCACCTCTTGGTGACACTGCAATTGAAAGGGGCATGTTCATAGTTGAAAGTAGATTTTAAGAGGCTGTATTTGTGTCGAAGGCAAGCAGTCTCTCTTTCTGGTAGACACTTTTTCAAGTTTCACTACAGCTTAGAGACTAGTTTTAGAAAGGTATTACAAACTTTTAAAAGGGCATTCATAGATAGTGGTTATCCTTGTGTTGTTAATACCCCACATTTCAGGCTGGGGTCCACAAAGGACTGCTGCAGTGTGGACAATAAAATCCAAACCAAAACAAAACATGATAAAACCAAAAAAGGACAAGAAAACAACCCTATCACTTTACAAGGGGTCAACATATAGCTGATTTAGCAGATTTACAGCAGATATCCTTCCTAATACAACCCACAAGGGATTCATATTTCCTTCCAAGCTCAAACCAGGGTTATTTTACAGCAGTTTCTGTGGAGGCAGTTGTCACTGAGGAAGCATCACATGCATACCTTGCCCAAATAGAGCTGAACCACATTTTGCTTGACCCTACCTAGGCACAGCACACACCAATCACTACACCCTTAGCTGCTTCCCTGCTTAGAGTTTGTTTGAGAATTTTTCTAAGTCACTCTAAAGCTGGAAGTTCCAGGCCCAGGTGATTAAATACTGTAACAAGCATGTTTTCTTTGTTATTTCTGTATGATTGATGCTCTGCCACACCTGCTTTTGTTGTACTGGTGTCAGTAATACTATTTTCAACTCAATAACAGGCATTACCTTCCTTGATAAATAAGCCTACTAAAGTACACACACACACCCACACCCAGCTTGTGTGATTTTTTTTTAATTGCATTCACTAGTTCTGTTGTGTTCACTAATAGTTTTATCAACAAACAGTGACTCTTCTGCATGTGTGCAAGAGGATGATTGTTTTTTCCTTCGTTTTATGTTCCCTAGCCTGAAACCTGTTAGTATTGTGTGTTGTTACATCAAGAAAATACTATTTACATAACAACAAGCCAAGCCATGGTGTGTGCAAGCTGAATATAGACTGTGTGTCATACCAGCAAACTGCACTCTGAACTGTCACTGTGACAAATGTCTATGTTTCATGGTCCCTGGATGTTGGAGCCACAGTTTGGAGCTTTTGGGAATTTCAGTTTTCTCTAGTTTTGTATTTTTGATTATCTTTGTGATATGGGTTTGTACTCTATATTGTTCGTGTGTAGCTTTATGTTATTTCTTAGTGTTTACATCTCTTGTTTACTTCCCTGATACAAGTTTATCTTTATATTATTTCCTGCCTTTTGTTATGTGCCTTTGGTTCACTGCTTGCTTCAATTGGTGACAGGTTTGTTAATTCCATTTTGTATTCCCATTCAGTTCCCACTATCATGTCTTCATTTTTTTTTCCACCACACAGAGACGCCTGGACTGAGGTGGATTCAAACCCAGACCTTCTAGCTGTGAGGCAACAGTGCTAACCACCATACCACCGTGCTGCTCTACTATTTTGTCTCTGTTCTTTTTTTCCTTTCTTTTCCTTTTTATCCCCCTGTCTTCTGTCTCTGTGTTAAGTTCGTATGTAAGAGTCTGTTAGTCTTATTTTGATAGTCTTTTGTCACTTGTACTTGTATCTAGTTCTACTTCCCCTGTCTCATCAGCTGTGATTAGTTTCAGCTGTCCTCCCACCTGTTCCCTCTTCTCTTGTTTTCTGGTGTGTATTTATTGTCTCAGTCTCCTCTTGTCCTTTGTTTTGTGCTCCTTCATGACTGTGTCGCTCTCCATTGTGTGTTTTTCTGGAAGAGTTATAACTTTGGCTTCTTTGTTCCTGGCCTGTGTTATTTTGTAAGAGCCCAGCATTAAAGCTGCTTTGTAAGTTTATGTCTTGTCTTCCAAATCCTGAATTTTGGACCCATCTCTTGCCTGCCACAATATGGTACTGTGTGTGGATTGTGAACCACACTGGTTCAGAAAATTTTGAATGAATGCTCTTCTTCCACATGTTTTTCTCTTCATCTCCTTGTATAAAAAATAAATAAATAAAAAAAATACAATGGCTAAAAAAACCTTTTTATTCATAAAGAATGTATGTTAGATGGGCACTAGAAGCCCAAAGCCATCTACCCCACTCCCATCTACGCACTGACCAAAAACACTAAAACATTATCATTTCAAGGTGTGCTGTCTGTGCTGAAAGTCTCTCTTTTTGCATCTTGTTGCATTCTGCCTGGACAGCTTCATCTTTCTGTGCTAATTCCCGGCTGAAAATGTATGAGACTTCTCTTTGAACAGATGCAGTTGATGAAGAAATGCAAAATATGAAAAACATATATACATCTATTACTGTTTTTAAATTTGGGGATTATGGCAATCATTGGACAGGAACTGGATGACAACTGCATTCCATAAAGTGGCTAAATTCTCAAACAAATGTTAAAAGGTGAATTGAAAAGATTGCAGTATTTACCTCTGGGATGTAGTGGAGTAGGATTGTGTTTCTCTTTCAGAATCCACAGGGGAGCTAAATCCAAAATGAATGCAATCAAGATATTTTTTAAAATGACCCAATGAATTTGCAGTGTTTCAGCTTTTTAGTCAAAGTGCACCCATAACAGCCCTGCAGCACCACAAATCCCTTTTATGTAATTTGTTTCTCTTCTTCTTAGACCTGTACTATACAATATTGAGGTGTCTGTCAAAATGTTACAGTTAATGAGACTCAGAAAGATTTGGCGTGTCTTAGATTAATGTCTGAATCCTACAATGTATAATACTGACATTAGTAACACCTAGCATTGCATGGCCTGGAATAAAATAATGCTCTGTGTTTTTCTGCACATCACACAGGTCACAGTGCTGCAGTTTATCATGCTAACATACAGCGTGCGTGCACACACACACACACACACACACCCCAACATACAGCGTGCAAACACACACACACATACTCATAAACACACAACATCATACAGTCTACAAACACAACATACAGCATACGCTAGTGTTGTAGTACTCAAGATCGGTCTCGGGCTCGAGACCGCTTTTTGATGGTCTCGGTCTTGTCATGGACTCAACCGCATTTGGTCTCGGTCTTGTCATGGACTCGGACATTGCGGACTCGGGATTTTATTTCAAGACCAGTCAAGACCACAGCTCTGGAAATATCACTAAATTGCCAGAATACTGTCCAATTTATTTGTTAACATCCTTGCATTTATTGGATGCAAAATGTACTGATTCAAATCCAACAAAGATTGCGCTCCTCGGCCCTCTCAAAGGAGCGCACCTCGCAGACTCCGCCCCGGCTAGGTCTCTGCTATTATCGCTGCTTGCGCCTGTATCATTTCACCGCAGTTTGCAATCTACCACAGAGCACAGGCAGTTTCATTCACAATGTGCACTGATCTCACTATGGTCATGTGTGCGCTTGATTTCGTGGGCTACAGAAATTAAAATGACAACCCGTACGAACGCAAGAAGTAAGAGGGAAAATGAAGATCAAAGGAAAATTTCAGGCTTCCTGTTCAACAAAAAAATCCCAGCATGAAAGGTAAATACCAACCTTTATGTATTTTGATACACAAATTGAAAATTTAATCCAAATTTTAGAGCTGCAACAATTCTTAGAGTAACTCAATTCGATTATTAAAATTCCTCGACACAAATTTGTTGAGCAAAGTGCGTACTTGTCGTCTTGCGCATAATCTGTCTGTGTTTACCTCTGTGCTGCACACAGATGCTGCAGTAGTTTGGTTTGCACCGTAAAGTGTGTTCGCAGGACAAGAAAGGGGAGCGTGCTCTCCCACACTCATATGTAAAGGAGCAGTTCACAAAGCCGTTCTTAAGTGTTTCACCGGTTCATTTAAACCAGCACCAGTACTGGCACGAGCACGGCACCTCGGCGGTGGAAAAGTAGCAACTGTGAGCTCAGGTGGAGCGAAAGGAGCTCTTGCTCCTGTAACCACCTTAAAACATTTACTGGGAAACAGCTGGAGGTCCTTCATCAACCACCTGATCAGCAACATGAAGAAAAGAGAACTTTGTAGCTGCTCCATCCACCGCTATTTGCTTCACACAGAGAAACATCTGAAGTACAGAAGTTAAAATATGCTGATGAATTGTTAAAATGAAAAATTATTTCATTTTCTTTCATTCATATAATATGTGATTACTAAAACAATTGATAGTTGCAGCCCTACTTGTATTCAGAAAGCCATAATCAAATATTAGTTTTCAGCACCAGTGGAGCTACGAAAGGCCTTCAAGAATAAGAACTACAGTTCCCAGCAAGATGTCACTTCCTGTTGTTGCATGCTCACAACATGGTGGCTGATATTCAAATGTAGGAAGTGCTTTTAGCAGCTGATCGTTAAAAAAATCTGGATTATATTTTTGTGTATGCTTTTTATGTGATTTCTGCAAACACATTAGTGGAAGGAAACGGCACTCTGGGACACATTAAATGCATGATATTTAAATGTTACTTTTCTGGATTATATGCAAAAAATATCACTCTATCGATCTAATAAGACCTGATTTAGAGTTCTGCATTTGTCCTTCCTACATAACGGAAAATCCTCTCTGAACCTAACCTGACATGTACCTCGAGAAATGTAACTACACGTCCACACAGACTGTGATTGCTGCCTAGGCTTCAGAGGTGGTTTCCAGTAACATCGTAGGCCCCGTCACTCAGTTAACAAGCAGGAGCAGCATTTAGTGGTTAGCATTAACTTACTAATTAGTATTAGCATTAGCGCTGGGCTGAAAAATATTTCTTGCTAGAACCCTGCAGTTACCATGGCTACCAATGACAGCAGATATCAGTATTGGCGATACTGGCCCTGTATTTACTTGGCAGCGAATCGATACCAAATCTTGAAGTATCGTACACCACTACATTGAGCAGCACATACACGAGGAGTGATTGACAGTGATTGACCCTCATTCTGGCTCTGATTGGTTGTTTTTTGACTAGGAGTGGTTCAGGGAGGAGCTGGAGGAGCTTGATTTTTTTTTCACAGATTATCTGTCTCATACTGTCCTGACGGGACAGTTTTAAAAAATATGTAAAAAACAGATTTATAAAGTTACATACTGCAACTTTAATCTGTGTAAGAGAGAAACTTGTGGCTTTAGTTCTTACTGTCGATGATTGTTTTGCCATTTTTACACATTTAGCTATGTGGTTTTGAAATAGCACACATTTTTAGAAAGATTGTTGTCGGTTTAAAAACAACATAACTTTATGTATTGTTTATGAAAGGCAGAGAACAGTTAAGACTATTGTGATGAACTATGAAAAATTGTTTTACATTCTGTGATAAATGATGGAAGTCACCCAGGAGTATTAAATAAAGATGGTTACATTTATTTGAGCTCTGAGTGTTTAATATCTAGGTGATTTTATGGGAGTGTGGATCTTTCAGATCAATTTCAGGTGATTTTGATCATGTTTCATATTTTATTGTGTCATATAGCGTCAGGAACTGGTCTTGGTCTTGTCTCGGTCTTGCCCTCCCTCGGTCTTGGTCTTGACTCGGTCTTGGACCCTAAAAGTCTTGGTGTTGTCTCGGTCTTGATACACTCTGGTCTTGGTCTTGTCTCGAGTTAGGTGGTCTTGACTACAACACTGGCATACGCACACCTTTACTGAGCACACGACACTTCACCAGTTAGTTTATACATTAGTGAGGGGTCGGTCGTGAACCAGCCGGCTCTAAGAGCTGGCTTTTTGAAGTGAACGATGGGAGCTGACTCCTGATAGTAAGCCGTTTCTTTATTTCTTTTCATTCATTTCTTTTTTTTTTGTGGAAGCCGCACGTGATTGGTTAAGATGAATGGTAGTATATGATCGTCTACACCAGAGGTGCCCAAACTGGGCTGCTTCCGGCCACGCCCCCTTCTGGTCTGCGAATTGATGTCAAAAATAACATATAATTTGGCCCTTTAAGTTACTTTTTTGCCATTTCGCTTAACCCTCTTTATTGGAGGGGAAGGTCTTTTTCTGGTTTAAGAAGCAATGGTTGGCACTCAGGCAACAATACACCCAGACTAATAAATGTAATAGATTATTGTTCCATAAACAAATTTAAATCTGCAATTGTCTCTTTAGATGCAGAGAAGCCATCAGAGTGTGTTAACTGGAAATTGTTATTAGCAGTTCTGCACAAATTTGGATTTGGCTCATCCTTCATAAACTGGATCAGAACATTATACAGCTTCCCAAATGCACGTGTTAGGACAGATGATCTTATTTCACAAAGCTTCAATCTGCAGACAGGGCTGCCCGCTTTCTCCCTCACTTTTTGTCATTTTCATTGAACCAAACTGGGATTCAAAGGGAAAATATACAGGGGTTGGACAATGAAACTGAAACACCTGGTTTTAGACCACAATAATTTATTAGTATGGTGTAGGGCCTCCTTTTGCGGCCAATACAGCTTAAATTCGTCTTGGGAATGACATATACAAGTCCTGCACAGTGGTCAGAGGGATTTTAAGCCATTCTTCTTGCAGGATGGTGGCCAGGTCACGACGTGATGCTGGTGGAGGAAAACGTTTCCTGACTCGCTCCTCCAAAACACCCCAAAGTGGCTCAATAATATTTAGATCTGGTGACTGTGCAGGCCATGGGAGATGTTCAACTTCACTTTCATGTTCATCAAACCAATCTTTCACCAGTCTTGCTGTGTGTATTGGTGCATTGTCATCCTGATACATGGCACCGCCTTCAGGATACAATGTTTGAACCATTGGATGCACATGGTCCTCCAGAATGGTTCGGTAGTCCTTGGCAGTGATGCGCCCATCTAGCACAAGTATTGGGCCAAGGGAATGCCATGATATGGCAGCCCAAACCATCACTGATCCACCCCCGTGCTTCACTCTGGGCATGCAACAGTCTGGGTGGTACGCTTCTTTGGGGCTTCTCCACACCGTAACTCTCCCGGATGTGGGGAAAAACAGTAAAGGTGGACTCATCAGAGAACAATACATGTTTCACATTGTCCACAGCCCATGATTTGCGCTCCTTGCACCATTGAAACCGACGTTTGGCATTGGCACGAGTGACCAAAGGTTTGGCTATAGCAGCCCAGCCGTGTATATTGACCCTGTGGAGCTCCCGACGGACAGTTTTGGTGGAAACAGGAGAGTTGAGGTGCACATTTAATTCTGCTGTGATTTGGGTATGTTTTTTGGATACAATCCGGGTTAGCACCCGAACATCCCTTTCAGACAGCTTCCTCTTGCGTCCACAGTTAATCCTGTTGGATGTGGTTCGTCCTTCTTGGTGGTATGCTGACATTACCCTGGATACCGTGGCTCTTGATACATCACAAAGACTTGCTGTCTTGGTCACAGACAAGACCTGCACCAACAATTTGTCCTCTTTTGAACTCTGGTATGTCACCCATAATGTTGTGTGCATTACAATATTTTGAGCAAAACTGTGCTCTTACCCTGCTAATTGGACCTTCACACTCTGCTCTTACTGGTGCAATGTGCAATTAATGAAGATTGGCCACCAGGCTGGTCCAATTTAGCCATGAAACCTCCTACACTAAAATGACAGGTGTTTCAGTTTCACTGTCCAACCCCTGTAGACCATATAAGATATATGATAAGCCTTTATGCTGATAATGTATTACTTTTCCTTGGGAACTCACAAGCTTCTCTTCCAAAGATGATCACACTTATAGATAAATTCTCATCTATATCAGATTACTCTATGAACTAGAGTAAATCAACAGTTTTGACTCTGAATTGTAATTTTCAGAACACCTCCAGGGCTCCATTGAAATCAGGGAATATTAGATATTGAGGGATAAATTTTTCTCAGACTTGGTACGGTAAAACCATATCCCCCCACTAAAAACAATAGAGGATGATCTCACATGTTGGAATAGTTTATCTATATCACTTATAGGGAGAGTTGCCACCATTAAAATTATGGTTTTACCAAAAATTAATTATCTGTTCTCACCGATTCCTAATAAACCCCCTATTGCTTGGTTTGAGTCACTAGATCGTCAGATCTCAAATTTTTTTCTCAAAAAATCTCAAAATTTTTATGGTGAAACAAACCATCACAAGTAAGTGTAAAAAATTTACACATACCAAAACACAACTGTGGTCTAGAACTACCAAACCTTTATTACTATTTATACTATTACTATATACATCTCAAGGTGAATCAAATCAAACTCATTAGACAGCCCATGGCTGGATCTAGAATAACTTGAACTCATGAATATCAGCAACTGAAGTCTATTCATAGGTAAAATTTAATCTCAATCAATTTAATTTAGAAATACCTACATGGGTAACAGAATTTTAAAATCTCTGTACCCCTAAATTGTTGTCAAAATTATATAAATTATTATTAAAAACTCATGATTCAGGTTTCTCTCCCAATTGCAAAGTGGGAGCATGATCTTTCTGTCAACCTAGATCAAAAATTCTGGACAGAAATATGTTTAAATATCTTCAAAATAACTAGAAGTCCCAACTTACAATTTATACAATATAAAATTCTCCACAGAATGCACTATACTGGACAAAGGATGTTCCAAATGGGCCTTTCACACTCAAATATATGCACCCGTTGTACAAGCAAGTCAGAGGAGAACTAGATACATACTCTATGGCCCTGGATACCGGTTCAGAAGTTCTGGCAGAGGATATGGGAAGATCTATCCACATGGTTTAGCTGTGGTGCCCCAGCTTCCCCCAGACTGTGCATTTTAGTTGACGTCAGTGAATTAGTTATGGAGGCAATATATCATGGTAAATGGACTAGTTCTTATATAGCGCTTTTCTACTCAGTATGAGCACTCAAAGCGCTTATACAACCTGTTTGCATTCACCCATGCACTCCCATTCATACAAGCACTTCCATTTTTACGAAGCTAAGTGCTTTAAATTACCTAACATTCACACGCATTCATACTCCGACAGAACGGTCGGAGAGCAACTTGGGGTTAAGTATCTTGCCCAAGGATACATTGGCATGTAGCCCGGAGTAGCCAGGATTCGAACCGCTGACCTTCCGATCAGTAGGTGACCTGCTCTACCTACTGAGCTACAGCCACCCCATCATGCATAGTTATTCCCCCCTTGTGCATCACTAAGAAAACTATCCTCATGCACTGGAACTCAAAAAATAAACTGTGTATCACTCAATATAGAAATTTATTAGTAGATCACATTATTTTAGAGAGAATGTCTGCTTTTATTATTAAAATTTTATTTGTAAAGAAATCCATGAAGTCACCACTAGTTAAAGTGGAAGGTATACTTGACTCTACAGATCTCTGACTCTTTGTCAGTATGGCTACAGTGCTGAAAAAAAAACCTGGGGTTGTTATTATTTTTGTCAATTAATGATGAATACTAAGATGTCCTTGCTTTATGGAGGGCTTTTTTAAATAGAGCAACAAATTCTTTTTCCAGGCTAAATGAGCATCTTCTTGTCATGGTGCCGGGCTGGTAGGAGGGGTTTTGTTTCATCAGTCTGTTCACCTTCTAGGTTACTGGTGTTCACACCTGGGGGTGATCGGCTTGTTAACTGCAAGGTATTTAAGGACCAGCTGGGGCAGTCATTCTCCGCCAGTTTGTTCCGTCCTCCATGGTGAAGCACGGGCTCGTTTAATTCTGTGCGCACGTCTTCTCTCTGTGTTTCTGACACGAGTTTTTTGTCCATTCCAGGAGTTTGTTAGAGGAGCCCGGCTCACCATTTGGGGAGATACCATCCTTACTTATTGGCCAACCTGCTTGTTTTGCTGCTGCGGTCTCCTGCCTGCCCACTCTCCACCTATACCCAGCAGCGCATTCTGGATCTGCTCTCTGCATTTGGACTTGTCTCACTACGTTGCTCATCTGCACGTAATGTAAAGATCTCCGTTTTCATCACTATCTCTGTTATTCCACCTGGCTCCACAGTCACAGACGTTTTTCCCTTTTTTTACAGACATCGCTCCTGTTTCCGGCATTGTTCAGATTGAGTTTCCTCCGCCTGTAGCAAATCCATTCGTATAAATAAAACCTTGAGCATTTGATCCTGGTTGTTTGTTTTGGGGTCTATCAGGTTAAGCCATGACACTTCTAATTTAGTGAGATGCCATTCCCTCTCCAGCTTACAGGTTATCTGTTTTAAGCTGCACGTTTGTGAAGTATACCATGGAGTCAGGCACTTCTTATTTGAGGCTTTCCTTTTCAGAGGAGTCACAGTAAACAAAGTCATACTCACTGCAGCTTAAGTCTTCAGTTTCTATGCCATATGTCAGGACAAGATCCAAAGTATGATTAAATTGGTGGGTGGGTTCCTTTATATTTTGAGAGAAGCCAATTGAATCTAATAATCGATTAAAAGCAGTGTTGAGGCTTTTTTTTTCAGCATCTACATGAATGTTAAAATCCTCCACTATAATTATTTTATCTAAACTGAGCACTAAATCAGATAAAAAGTCTGTGAAATTAGACAGAAACTCTGAGTAAGGACCAGATGGATGCTAGACAATAACAAATAATAAAATTAACTTTGTCTGGGTCTGTGATTAATTACTGAGCTGGAATGGAAGACTGAAAGTTCTAAAGAGTCAGCTGAAGGGGAAGAACAAGACCTGGGCAATCAACACCTATACCCTGCCAGTTGTCAGATATCCTGCTGGGATAATAAGCTGGCCAAGGAAGTGATAGAAGCCACTGATGTCAAGACAAGAAAGATCCTTACCATGCACGGAGGGTTTCAACTAGAGATGCACCAATCCAATATTAATATCGGTGTCGGTCCCAATATTGAAAAAAATTTCTAGATAAGGTATCGTGACAATGTGACGATCCATAAAGGCAGATCTATTCAGTCTAATTCTATGCTTTGTGCTCTGCGTGACACCATGCGCTAGCAAACTAGCCACATAGATTGTTTTCAAAATGGAGCGAGTGAAAGGATCAGCCATCTGGAACTTTTTCTGAACTTCATTGTCATGGATGGGCAGCCACTCTCAGTTGTTTGGGATAAGGGATTCCGGCTGCTAGTTAACCACCTGGAACCAGGCTACGACATGGTAAGCCGAAAATATTTGTTGGAGACGGCACTACCTGAACTGCATGGTAAAGTGTGCAAACACACTGAAGGAGATAAAACATGTCAAATCGATAAGTTTCACAACAGACATCTGGAGCTCTGACGTTTCCCCTGTGTCACTTTTAAGTTTAACAGCACACTGGCTGGATGAGAGTTTTGTGTCACACAGTGCAATGTTAAATGCAACAAACTTTCGTGGATCACACACCAGCAAAGCGATAGCAGCTAGCCTGAAGGAAATGTTTAACAAGTGGCAAATTCCGTTGAGCAAAATCCATGTGATTCTGAGGGACAATGCCAGCAACATGAGAAAAGCGATGGACAACCTGGGGCCTTGTAGCTTCGGCTGCGTTGCACATACAATGCAGCTAGTTGTCACCAAGGGACTGTCACAGCGTGCGGTCAGTGATGTGGTTGCATGTGCGAGACAGATTGTTGGACACTTTATACATTCTCCTCTAGCATATTTACGGCTGCAAGATATCCAGCTCGAGATGAACATGCAACCTAAACGTCTGCAGCAGGATGTCAAAACCAGGTGGAACAGCACTTACTACATGGTCGAATGTCTGAACAGAATCGAGCACTGTCTGTTTTTATTCTGCTGACCATGAGCTGCACAGTCTCCACCATCCTGGATGAGACGCGAAACAGACTCACGGCTGAGAGAGCAGAAATGCTAGCTTTCTTAAGCAAAAACCTGACAGTGATGCTTAAGCCTGATCTTGAGAAGCTTGAAATATCTGCTTCATCAGCTCACTGACACAAAACTTGACAAGTAGCAACTATATCTGATTTTTTTTTTTAACTGAACTAGCTTGTGAAGTTTTTGTTTTAAGTTGCTTTTATAATGGATGTTTAATTTCTATTGGCACAATTGCACTAAATCATTGGAAAGAGCTGACTACTGTTTATTTTAAATATCTGTCAACCAAGGTAGTGAAGCTATTGTTTCCTCTTATTTCAGCTCCTCATTTATTTTAAATTATATTTAGAATTCCTGAACCATTTCAAATGTTTCTTGCAGTTTATTTTTTCATGTTTGACCAAAGTTGTGAACCTACTGTTGTCAGTTTCAGGTCCTTTTGTATTATTTATTTTACATTCGATGTTATAATTGTACTGACTGAACAAATGCAAGTTGTGTTGTTTTTACATGTTTTTATGTGTGTTTAAGTGTGCTGTACTGGTGCAGCGTTTTCAGTAAATTTGTAATTCAGTACATTTATGTCTGTGTTTAAAAAAACAAAAGTTTTTAGTCGATTCAGCACTGTTTTTCTCTATCAGATCGGTATTGGATTGGTATCGGCCAATACTAAGCCTCAGATATCTGTATCAGTATCGGAAGTGAGAAACGTGGATCGGTACATCCCTAGTTTCAACCCAAATCAGCACCCTGAGACTGTACACTAGGTGAAAGGAAGGAGGCCAAGGATTAGTGAGTGTCAGAACCGCTATCCTAGATGAAACAACAAAGATCCATGAATACATCAGAAAGATTGCCACAAAGGATCTGATACTTAGGCAGTACCTAAGGGAGCAGAAACCTGAGAAAATAGAGGAGGAATAACAGGAACCATCATGGAAGGACAGACCTCTGCATGGCAGGTACCATGAGCAGATCGAAGAAGTGGCAGATATAGAAAAATCCTACCAATGGCTGGAAAAAGCTGGATTGACAGAGTGCACAGAGGCACTAATCATGGCAGCACAGGAACAAGCTCTAAGAACAAGAACAATAGAGGCTGGGGGCTACCACACCAGGCAAGTCCCCAGATACAGGCTGTGCAAAGATGCCCCTGAGACAATCCAGCACAGAACAGCAGGGTGGAAGATGCTAGCAGGCAGGGCATACATGGAGGGCCATAACCAAGTGGCTGGTATAGTATACAGGAACATCTATGCCAAGTATGACCCAGAAGTCCCAGGGTCAAAGTGGGCAAATAACAGAGCTAAGATCCTGTGGGATTTCCAGATACACACAGACAAAGTTGTGATGGCTAACCAACTGGACGTCGTAGTGGTGAACCAACAAAGGAAGAAGGTCGTACTGATAGACGTTGCAATACCAAGTGATGGCAACATCAAGAAAAAGGAATATGAGAAGCTTGATAAATGCCAAGGGGTGGGTGTGTGTGCGTGATATATATATATATATATAAGATAAGATAAGATAAGATAAAACTTTAATGATCCCACGACGGGGAAATTTGCGCGTTACAGCAGCTCAGTACAGAAAACTAAAAATAGAATAGAATAAAATAAAATAGAAAAACACTATACACATATACATAAGCACTATATACAGAAAATATATAGTCAATACACACATGTACATATACACACATATACACACACATCAAAACACTATATACAGATATCAAAATATTATATACATTTGTAGCCGGTAAGGTACACAGCATACACGGTATGCATTATATGGGTGAGTGTAATAAATAAAATGTATCTGGACTGTAAGGATAAAGTGTATATATATATATATAAAGTGTATATATATATATATATATCCCTAGCCACCTCCTCCATCTCATTTGGAGGGACCCCAAGGTACAAATTTGCAATTTGTATACTTGTATATTGTCTTATAGTTTTTATACTTATTTGTTTTTTCTGTAAGCACGAAGTACCGCAGCAATTTCCTAATGCTGTGAACCTGTTCACCCATATGGCAATAAAAACCTTCTGATTCTGATTCTGATTCTGATTCCCAGGCCAGCCGAGAGACATAATTTCCCCAGCATGTCCTGGGTCTACCACGGGACCTCCTCCTGGTGGGACATGTCCGGAACTCCTCACCCAAGAGGCGGCCTGGAGACATCCTAATCAGATGCCCGAGCCACCTCAACTGGCTCCTTTTGACGTGGAGGAGCATCGACTCTACTCTGAGCCCCTCCCGGATGGCCGCACTCCTCAACTTTTCTCTAAGGGAGAGGCCAGCCAACTTTCGAAGGAAACTCATTTCTGACGCTTGTTTTCGCAATCTTATTCTTTCGGTCACTAACCAAAGCTCATGACCATAGGTGAGGATAGGAACGTAGATCGACCAGTAAATCGAGAGCTTTGCTTTTACACTAAGCTCCCTCTTCACGACGACAGACCGGTGCAGCATCCGCATCACTACAGAAGCCACCCCGATCCATCTGTCGATCTCCCGTCACTTGTGAACAAGACCCCGAGATACTTGAACTCCTCCACTTGGGGCAGGAACTCGTCCCTGAGCCGGAGAGGGCACTCCACCCTTTTCCGGCTGAGGACCATAGCCTCAGACTCAGAGGTGCTGATTCTCATGCCAGCTCCTTCACACTCGGCTGCGAACCATTCCACTGTGAGTTGGAGACCACCACCTGATGAAACCAACAGGACCACATCATCTGCTAAGAGTAGAGACGAGACTCTGAGGCCACCAAGGAAGAAGCCTTCCACCACATGGCTCCGCCTAGAAATTCTGTCCATAAAAATTATGAACAGAGTCCAACACCCACAGGAAACGAGTCCGACTTATTACCGGCTACACGGACCAAGCTCTCATTGCGGTTGACCAGCGACTGAATGGCCCGCAACAACGGGCCAGACACCCCATACTCCTGCAGGACCTCCCACAAGATACCCCGAGGGACACGGTCGAATGCCTTCTCCAAGTCCACAAAGCACATTTCGACTGGTTGGGCAAACTTCCACACATATCCTTGAAAGGATAAAGAGCTGGTCCAGCGTTCCACGACCAGGATGAAAATCGCATTGTTCCTCCTGGATCCAAGGTTCAACTAACAGGTGGACCCTCCTTTCTAGCACCCTGGCATAGACCTTACCGGGGAGGCTGAGGAGTGTGATCCCCCGGAAGTTGGAGCACACCCCCCGGACTCCTTTCTTAAAGATTGGGACTACCACCCCGGTCTGCCAATCCAATGGCACTGCACCAGATCTCCACACGATGTTGCAAAGGTGTGCCAACCAAGACAGCCCTACAACTTCCAGAGCCTTCAGGAACTCAGGGCAAATCTCGTCCACCCCAGGGGCCCTGCCACCAAGGAGTTGTTTAACCATCTCAGTGACCTCACCCCCGGTGATGTTCAAGTCATCCCCCTAGTCCCCAGACTCTGCTTCCACTACAGAAGGCGTGTCAGTGGGATTCAGGAGGTCCTCGAAGTGTTCCTTCCACCGTCAGACTATAGCCTCAGTTGAAGTCAGCAGCACCCCACCCGCACTTTAACCCTGTGAGTGAAGCACCGTTTTCCCCTCCTGAGTCAACTGATGGTTTGCCAGTATTGCTTTGATGCTGTCCAAAAGTCTTTTTCCATAGCCTCACTGAAGTCCTTCCACACCCGAGTGTTTGCTTTGGCCACTGCCCAAGCTGTGTTCCGCTTGGCCTGCTGATACCTGTCACCTGCCTCCGGAGTCCCACAGGCTAACGAAGCCCGGTAGGACTCCTTCTTCAGCTTGATGGCTCCCTTCACCTCCGGTGACCACCATCTGGTTTGGGGGTTATCACCACGACAGACACCAACCACTCTGCAGCCACAGCTCTGAGCAGCAGCATCAACAATGGAGGTGCGGAACATGGTCCATTCAGACTCAATGTCCTCAGCCTCCCTCGGAATGCTGTCGAAGTTCTGCCAGAGGTGGGAGTTGAAGATCTCCCAGACTGGGGCTTCTGACAGGCCATCCCAGCACACCCTCACAATAAGTTTAGGTGTGCCAGGTCTGTCCAGCATCTTCCCCCGACACCTTATCCAACTCACCACCAGGTGGTGATCAGTTGACAGCTCAGCTCCTCTCTTTACCCGAGTGTCCAGAACATACGGCCGCAGATCTAGTGATACGATTATGAAATTGATCATCGACCTGTGACCTAAGGTGTCCTGGTGACATGTGCACTTATGGACATCCTTATGTTCGAACATGGTGTTCGTTATGGACAAACTGTGGTTTGCACAAAAGTCCAATAACAAGACACCATTTGGGTTCAAATCGGGCAGGCCGTTCCTCCCAATCACACCCCTCCAGGTCTCACTGTCATTGCCCACTTGAGTGTTGAAGTCTCCCAGCAACATGATGGAGTCACTGGATGGAGCACATTTGAGCACCCTGCCCAGCGACTCCAAAAAGGGTGGGTACTCTGAACTGTCATTTGGCACATAAGCGCAAACAACAGTCAGGACCCATTCCCCAGCCCAAAGGCACAGGGAAACAACCCTCCCATCCACCGGTGAAAACTCTGATGTACAGGGAGCAAACTGGGGGGGATACAAGAATACCCACCCCAGCTTGCTGCCTTTCACCGTGGGCAACTCCAGACTGGTTCCAGAGCCCAGGCCATGCGTTGAGGTGAGCCCAACTATATCTAGCTGGTGTCTCTCAACCTCACGCGCTAGCTCAGGCTCCTTCCCCACCAGAGAGGTAACATTCCATGTCCCGATAGCCAGTCTCGATAGCCGGGGATTGGTCTGCCAGGGCTTCCACCCTTGGCCACTGCCAGACACACACTGCACCCGACCCCTACGAGGCCTCCTGCGGGTGGTGGGCCTACGGGAGGGCGGGTCCATGTAACCTCTTCGGGCTGCGCCCAGCCGAGCACCATGAGCTAATGCCCGGCCACCAGATGCTCTCCTTCGCGCTCCCTCCCCAGGCCTGGCTCCAGGGTGGGGCCCCGGTAACCCTATCCCGGGCAGGGTAAACTGTTCCCTCGTTGTTGTAGACATAGGGGTCTTCTAAACCGCTCTTTGTCTTGACCCTCACCCAGGACCAATTTGCCATGGGATACCCTACCATGGGGACATGGCATGCCTCATGTTGAGTTGTTCCAGTATAATGTATTATTTTTCTTGTGTTGCTGGCCTCTGCCCAGCTTCTTTCTTTGATTTGTTATTATTTTTGGAGGAGACTCCAGCAATAAAGTTGTTGACAGTTTGTATTCTGTTTTCACGTCCTTCACTGAGGTCCTAACCATACCTGTGACATAGCGGAGTTATGACACCTTCGTTGTTGGCCTCCAGCCATGCCACCTAGGGTCTCTACTGCTGGCCACCAGGCTGGCCGCCAGAGTAGTGCTGTCTGTGCCACTGGCTAACTGGCCAGCCCCCGATCTGTTTTTCCAGCTCTTCTGGTCCCCAAGGCCTGGTCATCTCCCAGAACTGCTTTGTCGTTACTGTTGGCCCTGCAATTTGGCTGATCTTGAGAGTTTTTTGTTTGAACTCAGTGTTATTCATTTCCCGTCTTATTTTGAAAGTTCCTTGTCTCATGTGCTTTGGCACACATTCCACTTCCCCATTTTTTCATATGTAATTGGTTTTAGCTGTGCTCCTACCTGTTTACCTGTTCCCTCATTATCCCATGTGTGTATTATTGTCTTAGTCTTCCCTTGTGCTTTGTCATGTTCTCCCTATTGGTTGTATGTTTCTTTGTTCTGTGGAGATTCTTGTTTTGTGGATTATTCAGCTTCTCAGAGTATTTTTGTATTTTGTGAACAAATGAATATGAATAATGAATTTTTAAAAATGAATATTATGAATAAGCAGCTTTATGTTTATGCCTGCCTTTTGAGATCTGCATTTGGGTCCACACTCTGCCACACAATCCAAGTGTGGTGAATTCACAGTTATTAGGGGTGTTTAAACAGTTTTTGCTTTGTGGCAAACTTTCCTAAATTTATATTATTGTTGCAGTACAGCCATGCATTGGTTCTCATGATGTCACTGTAATTAAAATCTTGGTGGTAGTCTTGATTATACACTAATATGTAATGTACAAGCAATTATATAGCACTATTATAGTCTTACAGACCACTCAAAACACTTTAGAAGTTATAAAAGAAGAAACAAATAGTGAGGATTTTTATAAAAGTACTAAAGACCAGAGAACTAGATTTTTTTTTTTAATTGAAATCTGATCACCGGAAATACAGATTAGATTAGAGGAATAAAGTTTTAAAAAGTTAAAATACTTTAACACGTCATTCTTCCTTTTCAGGTATTCACTTTTGTATTTCCATGAGAGCAATTTTAAAACCCTGAAAAAAGATGCTAAATTTCTTAATAAAGAAACATGGTTGAATATTATAAATTAAATTTTATTGAAGAAACCATATATCATGTGTACTGTAAAGCATGCAGAAAAACCCTTGATTGTATTAATATAATCATAAAGTGTAAAGTGTAGATTTGGGGATACTAGACTATGTCATCTTAAATTATGCTCTGTAATTTTGTAAGAGATGCAAGTGGGTCATAAAGAAAAATCAAGAAAATAAGTGACATTCACATTAATATTGATACATAAGACAAAAATATTTTCTTAAGTCCTTTGTTGTCTCTGATACAAGTTATCTACAGAACATGGGATTTTTGCAAAGGGAAACAAAAGCCTATCATAATGTCTGCTGAAAAGTTTATTAGTCACATCCTTTGGAGTTTGAGTGTGAATACTGTCATTGGTTTTAGAAATCCTGTCATGGTATGAAATTTGGTGTTCGTAGAAATGCAAATCTGACAAGTATAAATAAAATAAAAATCCCCAGATGACTAGAGGTCCACTTGAAAAATGAAGACAATTTCTAACATGTTTTGCAATTAATATGTGGATAGTCATTTCTATTCTTACTACTGGATACTATTACATTCTTTCAAAAAAAGTTGCATAAGATGTTTTATCAAAAGATAGTTACATATGGATAAAAAACCTTAAATAATATTAGACACTATGAACCCCTTGGAAGGGGGTAATGATTTGTTTTCTCCCCCCTGAGCTTTACAGGTTCTTGTTCTAACATCTGGATTTCACAGTTTTTCAATGGTCTCTTACCTTTCTATCTGAGTTCAACAATTTCTAAAAAAGTCTAAAGAGAAGGAGTCCCAAGAGAAAATGGACTGCATTCATTCTAATAGAACATGCATTATTTTTTGTTGTTGCTGATTTAGTTGTTGATGTTGTGGTTTGTCTAGCCGTTGTTGTGGTTGATGTCATAGTTGTAGTGGTTGGTACAGCTGTGGTTGTGGCTGGCACCACAGTTGTTATAGTTGGTGCTTCTGTGGTTATGGTTGATGCCACAGTTTCTGCCTGAATTTTTGTGGTTGGTGCCAAAGTTGTTGCCGTTTTAGCAGTTGTTATAGCTGTTGTTGTGTTGGGTGCAACAGTTGTGGTGGTTTGGGCAGCTGTTGTCGTGGTTGAGGTACCAGTGGTTGTGGTTGGTACAACAGTTGTGATTGTGGCATCTGTTGTTGTGGTTT